>NW_007251042.1:210356-225477 GCF_000164805.1 Carlito syrichta | reverse complement strand
TTTTTTTGATTTATTGTAGAGATGAGGTCTCGCTGCCCAGGCGGGTCTCGAACCCGCGGGCTCAGGCAATCCACTCACCTCAGTCTCCCAAAGGCGCGGGATTACAGGCTGAGCCACCGAGCCCAGCTCTACTATAAATTTTAAAAATTAGCTAGGCATGGTAGAGCGTGCCTGTAGTTCCGGCTACTTGGAAGGTTGAGGTGGAAGGATCGCCTGTGGCCAGCAGGTTGACACTGGGGTGGCCGTGAGCATGCCACTGCATTCCAGCCTGGGCGACAGAGTGGGACTCTTAACTCAAAAAAAAAAAAAAAAAAAAAAAGCTGGGCATGATGGTGAATGCCTGTAGTCCCAGCTACTCAGGAGGCAGAGACAAGAGGATTGCTTGAACCCAGGTATTTGAGGATATGGTGAGCTGTGATCATGCCACTGCATTCCAGCCTGACAGAGTGAGACCTCAACTCAAAAAAAATAGAGAGAGAGAGAAAGAAAAGAAAAAAAGAAAGCCAGGCCCAGTGGCATAAGCCTGAAGTTCTAACTGTCTGGGAGGCTTTGGTAAGGAGGATCATTTGAGGCCAGGAGTTGGAGAATGCAGTGCACCATGATTTTGCTTGTGAATAGCTACTGTACTCCAGTTCGAGCAATATAGTGAGACCTCGTGTCTTAAAAAAAAAAACTAAGATAAACAATTGTGCAAAAAAAAAAAAAACCATAATATATCCTACATAGCTCAGTTATATAAAGCTTTTGCAGTCATAATAAAACAGACACTCACTAGTCACTAAAACTTCAATAAAAAGAAAATAAATTTCAGTAAGTAGAAAGACATGTCATGTTTGTCAGTAGGAAGACTCAGTGAACATTCTCCCCAGTCAATGTCAATGGACTTTTTTCTTATTTTCACTAAATTATTCAAAGAATCAAATGAAAGAGTATGTGGATAGCACCACTATGAAAATTCTGAAAACAGAATTCCTTAACAAATATTAAAACCTAGTAGAGTTACAGTATTAAAGATAGAATTATACTGATTTAGACCAATGAGCAAAATGAAATGTTCAGAAATAAATCAAAGTATTTTAGCACATGATAAAAGTAGTGATTTAAATCTGTGGAGGAGAATGTTTTTCAACGAATTGTGCAACAGTACTGAGATAAACATGATGACCTTAACACCACATCATGATAAATTCCAGAATTTAAAACAGTGGGGGAAAAAAACCCTAAAATAAGTAGACCTTTTTGAGTTGGAATCTCACTCTGTTGCCCAGGATAGAGTGCAGTGGCACACTCACAGCCTCCCCAGTGTCGACCTGCTGTGCTCTGGTGAGCCTTCTGCCTCAGCCTTCCAAGTAGCTGGAACTACAGGTGCTACCATACCCGGCTAATTTTTGATTTATTAATAGAGCCAAGCCCTTGCCAAGTTGCTCAGGCTAGTCTCAAACCCATGGGCTCAGGCAATCCACTTGTCTCAGTCTCCCAAACTGCTGGAATTACAGGCTGAGCCACCAAGCCTGGCCAGTAGACCCTTCAAAGCAGAAAAACAAAGGCATTCGTTAGAAGGACACACAGACAAAAATAAATAAATAAATAACAGCAAAGAGAGAAATTCTTTTAAAATACTGGATTGGAAGACATATACTTTTATTTAATAAATATTCTTCAACACTTATTACATGTCATTAAATACAATCTACAGGAGACCAGGAGTTTAAGATCAGACCAGGCAACTTGGCGAGACCTCATCTCTACAGTAAATCAAAAAATCAGCTGGGCTACACACCTATAGCTCCAGCTACTTAGAAGGATGAAGAAGAAGGAACACCTGAGCCCAGCAGTTTGAGGCTGCGGTGGCAGTGAGTGTGTCACTGCACTCCAGTCTGGGTGACAGAGTGAGACTACAATTCAAAAAATAAATAAATAATAAATAAAATTAAAGAAATTAAAAAGTGAAATAAAAGTTGAAGCAGGGGCTGGGTATGGTGGCTCAAGCCTGTAATCCCAGCACTTTGGGAGGCCAAGGTGAGAGGATTGCTTGAGTACAGGGGTTTGAGACCAGCCTGGGCAACTTGGTGAGACCTCATTTCTACAATAAAAATTGAAAAATTAGCTGGGTGTGGTGGCGTGTACCTGTAGTTCAGTTATTTGGAAAGCTGAAGCAGAAGGAACCCAGCAGGTTGAGTCTGTGTGGCTGTGAGCACGCCACTGCACTCCAGCCTGGGCGACAGAGTGAGACTCTAACTCAAAAAAAAAAAAAAATTAAAAACTTCCGGCCAGGTACAGTGGCTCAGCCTGTAATCCCAGTACTTTGGCAGGCTGAAGCGACAGGACTGCCTGAGCCCAGCAGGTTGAGGCTGCAGTGGCCATGAGCATGCCACTGTACTCCAGCCTGGGCAACAGAGTGAGACTCCAACTCAAAAAAAAAAATAAAAAAATAAAAACTTCCGGCCAGGTACAGTGGTTCAGCCTATAATCCCAGCACTTTGGCAGGCTGAAGCAAGAGGACTGCCTGAGCCCAGGAGTTCAAGATAAGCCTGGGTCTATAATAAATCACAAAAACAGCCGGGCTTGGTGGCTCAGCCTGTAAACCCGCACTTTGGGAGGCTGAGGTGAGTGGATTGCCTGAGCCCGTGGGTTTGAGACCTGTCTGGGCAACTTGGCAAGACCTCATCTCTACAATAAATCAAAAAAAAAAAAAATTAGCCAGGTGTGGTAGTGCGCGCCTGTAGTTCCAGCTACTTGGAAGACTGAGGTGGAAGGATTGCCGGAGCCCAGCAGGTTGAGGCCGCGGTGGCCAGGAGCAGCCACTGCACTCCAGTCTGGGCGACAGAGTGAGACTCCAACTCAAAAAAAAATTAATTAATTAATAAATCACAAAAACTAGCTGGGCATAGTGGCATGCATCTGTAGTTCCAGCTACTTGGAAAGCTGAGGCAGAAGGATTGCCTAAGCCCAGCAGGTCGACACTGGGGTGGCCATGAGCAGGCCACTGTACTCCAGCCTGGGCGACAGAGTGAGACTCTGACTCAAAAAAAAAAAAAAAATTAAAGACAATGAGACTTCCTTATCCAAAACTGGTCTTTTGGAGTATTTGGCTATTATCTCTCTTTCCTGATGTCTCTGAAGGTCAGATAAAGATTTTAGTTCTGCCTGGTGACATGGAAATTCAGCACGAGTGACTCCATTTTGGTTTGGTCTGTTGGACCTTGTGCAGGAGATCATTCCAAACCAATGGCCTCCTGTCTCCCAAAGTGCTGGGAATACAGGCATTAGCCACCATGCCCTGCCTTATTTTTGTACTTTTTATGTCCTACCAACTACACCACTTGTATATCTTAACCTTTATAATAAAAGTAACTGAAAAGTAACCAATTTGCTTTTTGTTCTGTTTCTGCTTTCCTTAGCCCTTTTCTATCTATAAAGCCAGTCTCTTCTGCTCAGTTCATGAGAACACCCAAGGTAATGCCTGATTTGTGACCTGCAAATACATGTCAATTAGATCTATAACTAATCTGTTGTGATTGTGTCTTTTGACAATGCTAGGCACCATATTAGGTCTCAGTGTACAGTGTGCACAAAAAAGACATGGCCCTTGCCACAAGAGGAGCTGAGAGTCTAGGAGAGAGAGAATAAATCATTATGAAGAAGTTTGGGCCATCCTCAACTTTTCTCTCTCACATTCCACATCCAGTCAGGCAATCAACTAAGCACTACTTTCAAAATACAGATGTCTAGAATCTAACTACTTACCACCTCTACCATCCTCATCTCTCAAAAAGATTACAGCAGCCTCCTGAAGGGTCTTCCCACTTCCATCCTCCTCCTGTCAAGTCTATCCTCCATGAGAGGGATCCTTTTACCACTCAAGTCAGATCCAGCTACTCCTCTGCTGAAAGTCCTGCATTTCGCTTGGGGTGAAAGTTAAAATCCTCACAGAAGCCCAAGACAAGCCACCTGTGACCAGTTCCTCTACCTACTCTGACCCTTCACCACACTCTTGGCTCACGCACTCAGTTCTAGCCACCCTGCACACATCACACGTTTCTGTCTTAAGATCTGTGCCAAGAACTCCTTCTCTCAGAACTCACCTGGCGAACTCCCTCATCGCTTTCAAGTGTTTGCTGAACGAGCTTGACAACTCTACTTCAAACTGCCACTCTCTGCCCCATCACCACTCCACAACTCCTGATCTCCCTTGCCCTGTGCTCTACGTTTTCTTTACTCCATAGCTCTTGTCACTTCTAATAACACTCAAGGTATTGCCCGATTATTTATTTATTCATTATGCTTATTATTTACTGTTTATCTATTCTAACTACAAATGCAAGCTCTATGATGGAGGGCTCTTTCTTTGTTTTGTTATCTTACATGTTCCAAGACTCTGGTACGTGACTGGAGACCAGTAAGTATATACTGAAGCACCGAATGAATTTATCAGAGAAACAAAGATTTATAAGCCTGATACTCAGTGGTGTACACAGCTCATGGGAAAATAAACTTAATACAACTTCTAGAGGGTAATCTACCAATATATGTTTAAATATCATATTATATTAACATTTGCACTTGGATGTCCCCTTTGAGGGGACATTGTAAATCTAGCAAACCACTCAGATGTCCCCTCTCAGAGGATATAAAAAGATTGTTGGTGATTATACAAACTTATGCCAGAGCAAATTTTTTTTTTTAGTTGGAGTCTCACTCTGTCGCCCAGACTGGAGTGCAGTGGCATGCTCCCGGCCACCGCAGCCTCAGCCTGCTGGGCTCCGGCGATCCTTCCGCCTCAGCCTTCCAAGTAGCTGGAACTACAGGCATGCACTACCACACCCGGCTAATTTTTTTGATTTATTGTAGAGATGAGGTCTCGCCAAGTTGCCCAGGCGGGTCTCGAAATCACGGGCTCAGGCAATACACTCATCTCAGCCTCCCAAAGTGCGGGATTACAGGCTGAACCACCGAGCCCGGCTGCAAATTTTTTAAAAATGTATCTTTCTTTTGAAGTTTTCCATTCAAAAACAATGAAGAACCTATGTCCCATTTGAAATTTGTCAAGCATTTGACTGATGAGTTGAGAAATTGTTTTTAGGAATCACAATTGCATCCTTCCACATCATCTTCAAACAACAGACAGAACAATAAATGACATAGTATTAATGTGGGAGGAAGAAAATGAGACTGCATTTCCTGCTCAAATAGAAAAACACCAGGTGGAAGACGTTAAAACACATGCACATGTATCAATGAACCCACAGAGCATGTCAGTGACTGTTTCACACGTTACCACAGGTTAGGAAAAGCAAGATATAAAATTGTGGTCTTTTTGTCATAAATAATTTTCTCAATCTCCAAAATTCCATTTTAAGGCAAATATTACAATAAAAGACTTGGTTCCAATGCTATACTAGTGAATATGAAGTGATTAGTTTTTCACTATTCTATAAAAAAAGAGAGGTTGAGCTGCTGGTAGGTGGGATGCAAGATGTCGTCAAGTGCAAAGCGTTAAATACATATTAAGGCAGGGCTCGGTGGCTCAGCCTATAATCCCAACACTCTGGGAGGCCGAAGCAAGTGGAATGCCTGGGCCCGTGGATTTTACACCAGCCCAGGCAACTTGGAGAGACCTCATCTCTACAAAATAAAATAAAAAATTCTGGCTACTTGGAAAGCTGAGGCGGAAGGACCACAAGAGCCCAGCAGGTCAACACTGGGGTGGCTGTGAGTATGCCACTGCATTCCCACCTGGGTGACGGAATAAGACTCCAACTCAAAAAAAGGAAAAGAAAAGAAAAGGAAAGAAATATATATATAAAGTCTTTAGATGTTCAGCCCTTTCATTAGGTAATTCTACTTCTTGGCCAGGAGTGGTGGCTCATGCCTGTAATCTCAGCGCTTTAAGAGGCTGAGGAAGGAGGATCATTTAGACCAGCCTGGGCAACATGGTGAAACTTTTTCTCCACAAAAAAAAATAGAAAACTTAGCCGGGCATGGTGGTGCACATTTATAGTCCCAGTTACTCGGGAGACTGAGGTCAACCTGGGCAACTTGGAGACCTCATCTACAATAAATCAAAAAATTAGCTAGGCATGGTATCATATGCCTTTGATTCCAGCTACCTGGAAGGCTGAGGCAGAAGGATCGGCTGAGCCCAGCAGGTCGAGGCTGCAGTGGCCATGAGCATGCCACTGCTCTCCAGCCTGGACAACAAAGTGAGATTCTGATTCAAAAAAAAAAAAGAGAGACCAAGTACAGTAGCTCACGTCTATAATCTCAGCACTTTGGGAGACCAGCCTGGGCACCTTAGCTGGGTGTTGTGGCACATGCCTGTGGTTTCAGCTACTTGGAAAGCTGAGGTGGAAGGACCGCCTGAGCCTAGTAGATTGAGGCTGTAGTGGCTATGATTGTACCACTGCACTCCAGCCTGGGCAACAGAGTAAGATTCCAATTTAAAAAAAAAAGACGACTTGGTTTGATGCATGCACATCCTGAGGTTTATTTAATAACATAAATTGTATGTGTTACTATAGTAAATATAGATAATTTTCAATGATTGCATGAAATCTGCGTGCGTCTCTGATTTTTGGTTTTTTTTGAGTTGGAGTCTCAGTCCGTCACCCAGACTGGAGTGCAGTGGCTGCTCCTGGACACCGCAGCCTCAACCTGCTGGGCTCTGGCGATCCTTCCACCTCAGCCTTCCAAATAGCTGGAACTACAGGTACGTGCTATGACGCCCGGCTAATTATTTGATTTACTGTAGAGATGAGGTCTCGCCAAGTTGCCTAGGTGGGTCTCGAATGCGCAGGCTCAGGCAATTCACTCACCTTGGCCTCCCAAAGTGCAGGATTACAGGCTGAGCCACCGAGCCCGGCCATATCTCTGATTTTTTAAAATCTATATACTTAGAAGTAGAATTCTCTCTTTTTTTTGTTTTAAAAGACAGGGTTTTGTTCTGTCTCCCAGGCTGGATCATAGTTCACTGCATCCTCAAACTTCTGGGCTCAAGTTATCCTCTTGCCTCCTCTGCTTTCCAAAGTGCTGGAATTATAGATGTGAGTCACTGCACTTGGTCTTTTTTTTTTTTTTTTAGTCTGAATTTCACTCTGTTGTCCAGACTGGAGTGCAGTGGCATGCTCATGTCCACTACAGCCTCGACCTGCTCGGCTCAGGCGGTCTCTCTGTCTCAGCCTTCCCAATAGCTGGAATCAAAGGCATATGCCACCATGCCCAGCTAATTTTTTGATTTATTGTAGAGATGAGATCTCACCAAGTTGCCCAGGTTGATCGCAAACTCCTGGGATCTAGTGATCCTCTCACCTCCGCCTACCAAAGTGCTGGGATTACAGGCGTGAGCTACCGTGCCTGGTCAAACCAAGTAGTTTTTTTTTTTTTTTTGAGTTGGAGTCTCACTCGGTTGCCCAGACTGGAGTGCAGTGGCTGCTCCCGGCCACCACAGCCTCGACCTGCTGGGCTCTGGCGATCCTTCCGCCTCAGCCTTCCGAGTAGCTGGAATTACAGGCATGTGCTACCATGCCCGGCTGATTTTTTGATTCATTGTAGAGATGAGGTCTCACTGCCCAGGTGGGTCTCGAACCCACGGGCTCAGGTAATCTACTCACCTCAGCCTCCCAAAGGCATGGGATTGCAGGCTGAGTCACCGAGCCTGGCACCAATTAGTCTTAAGCAGAGATTTAAGTGCAATTCCTCCTCAAAGCACAAGAGATGTCTATTCTGATGCCTGTCTCAGTAGGATTTAGGGATGAGGGCACATCCATTCAGTTCTCTTAATCTGTTCTACAATTCAAAACCCAAACAGAAAACTGTCTAATCTGTGTTATTACCAGCTATTACTAAACCTTTCAGAAAATCATCAGCACATTAAAGGTAGATCCCACCATTCACTCACATGATGTCCAGCACGGAATCATTCCGAATGACCTTATGGGAGACATCAGCGAGCAGGAAAAGACCTCCATCTGTCCTCCGGATGCTAGCTGCATAGCCTGGCCAGATCTGCAATCTGAATAGAGGCATGGTCTTTACTCTAGGGTTCTGAAAGAACACAGACACCTCCATGCTACCATTTAAAGCAACACTTTGACTTTTTCCAGTTAGAACTCAAAAAAATAAAAATATTAAAAATAAAATAAAACGGTCAGGCTCGGTGGCACAGCCTGTAATCCCGCGCCTTGGGAGGCTGAGGTGAGTGGATTGCCTGAGCCCGCGGGTTCAAGACCCGCCTGGGTAACTTGGCGAGACCTCATCTCTACAATAAATCAAAAAATTAGGTGGGCATGGTAGCATGCGCCTGTAGTTCCAGTTACTTGGAAGGCTGAGGCGGAAGGATCGCTGGAGCCCAGCAGGTCAAGGCTGCGGTGGCCGGGGAGCGTGCCACTGCACTCCAGTCTGGGCGACAGAGTGAGACTTCAACTCAAAAAAATAAATAAATAAATAAAAATAAAATAAAATAAAATAATACTTTGAGTTGACACTGCCTTTCCCTAACAACAATGAAAAAGCCCAGGAAACAAATTAAATCAACAGTATCACAAACTTACTAAAAAAACCAAACTGGGAAGATTTTTAACTGATAAACTGAATTCACTACAATAAAACACTGCTTATATTATGGTCTAAAATACAATGGTTGCAATGAAAAATTTATTTGAAACACTCAAAAGTAAGGAGGAAGAAAAATTATCACCAACCTGTGATGCTGTAGTACCATAGCACTAGTAGGGTCATAAAAGTTTCTCCCCACAAGCTTCATATCTAAAAGTTTCATTACCCTGAAATAAAAAGCAAGAACAGGTTTTCTAATAAAAGGATAATAAAATTAGGCTCAGTTACTCTTAGCTACATTTGCCTTTGGAAGACTAAAGGGTCAGAAATATTTGTGTTCTTTGTACAATATAGCTTTTATGTTGAATTTTGCTAAAATAAAAACAAAAATTCCCAAAGCATTTATCTTGAAGTATGTGCAACTGACTGCTGTCTTTCCAACTTACAGCTAACCAAATCAGAGTTGATTTTCCAGGCTCAATGTACATTACTTTCACCATTAACTAAAAAGAAAGCAAGAGAGCACATTTCTAAGTTTGCAAGTAACAGTTTGGCAAAGGGAGTTAAGTTTATTTCTTGTAGTTCAGCTTAATAGGTAGAAATTAGGTGCTGAGTTACATGAATAAAGAGATAGTTTAGGAATAGCACCTGTACGAAAATTAGAGTGTCACAAAAGAAGTTAAACAATTATGAGCTGTCTATAATCCAAAATTCAAGGGACTGGGAAAAATTCTTCCAGAAAATATTTTTGCACACCACCTTTCTAAGTAGTCCCCTTGTTAATAATACCATTAAATATGCACTATAAAAAACTGCTTTTAAAATTCCTGAAGGAACCCATTCCCTTATCTAGTTACCTCCAAACCTAATTTCATATACCCAAACCTGGCCTATCTCTTATAAGAGAATTTTTGAGTGAGTTAGTTTCAATATTATCCATTTATTTATCAAATGCTTCTAAAACCATCTACATATACACTGTAGGCTTCTTGAAGAACACTGTTGCAAATACAAGACTAAGTTAAAGGAACATAAGACTTCAGCTATTTTCTCACCGACGGAAAACAACATTGTAGAAGGGAATGCACAAGTTAGAACAGGGCTCCAGGATTTTTGTCAGTTGAATCTTAATGCTGATTTCGGCACCATCCGTTTTCCTTTGACTTTTTACCTCAATAACCTAATAAATACACACAAGTAAAAAGAAATGACAAAACTGTCAAGTCCTAATCTAATCTAATTGTGTTCCAGCAGACACTAAAATAAATATATACGTATGTATTTGATTTTTGTAGAGACAAGGTCTCACTATATTGCCTAGGCTGGTCTCAAACTCCTAGGCTCAAGCAATCCTCTCGTCTGGGCCTCCCAAAGTGTTGTATTATAGGCATGAGCCACCGTGCTCAGTCTAACACCAAAACATCTGAAAACATTTTTTCTACTTTTCTCACACTGTTGCTCACACTGGCAAAGAAACAGCATAATAGCTAAGATTAAGAAGTTATTTGGTAAGAGAAGCCCAGTAAAGTTTGAATTTGCAATTTTAAGCCATTCTTTATCACTGAGGTCAAAGGCTTCCAACCACCCCTCTCATGTGAGAAGGTGCTTCTTAAAGAACTCAAGTGTTATATCATGTAGAAATCTATCTTACTTCTAGGAATAGGAAGGTACAACTCAATGTTCAGGAAGTCTATGACTTCCAACCACTCTAAACACCAGAGCACTGTTTGGTTTCATTCTAATGTCCATTTCATGTTGGTCTTACTTGTTGAAGCTTAATAGGCAAGTAGAGAATGGATCCATCAAAAGCAGTGACATTTCCGGTGATAGCTTGATGGTCCTTCAACATGCCAAACCTCATGCTTTTGCACTCCACACTGGGGCTAGAAAATAATAAAGAGGATTTCACTTCAATTGGTCTCAAACAGCAATCTTTTTTTTTTTCTGAGTTGGAGTCTCACTCTGTCGCCCAGATTAGAGTGCAGTGGCACGCTCATGGACACCCCAGCGTCAACCTGGCAGGCTCAGGCAATCCTCCCACCTCAGCCTTCCAAGTAACAGGAACTACAGGCGAGTCCTACCATACCCAGCTAATTTTTTGTTCGTTTTTTAATTGTAGAGATATGGTCTCACTAAGTTGCCCGGGCTGGTCTCAAACCTGCAGACTCAGGCAATCCACTTGCCTCAGCCTCCCAAAGTGCTGGAATTATAGGCTGAGCCACCAAGTTCGGTCTCAAACACCGAGTTCGGTCTCACCACAACTGTGCAACAGGTATATTAGAGAAGCAGTCATTAGTAACCGCTGCTCCATCTAGTGGTCAGATTAAAAATTACATATTTGACTAAAAATAGAACTGATTTAGGAATATCTGCTGGTGGCAAAACATAAAAAAATATAGAATGGATGGATGGATGGATGAATGAATGAATGACTGAATGAATAAGTAAAATAAAATCAACATGCAATCCCACCACTGAAGGACAAATGCCTTAACATGTTAGTGTATATTCCTTCCAGATTTTATTTTATTTTTTGAGTTGGAGTCTCACTCTGTCACCCAGGCTGGAGTGCAGTGGTAGACGTACTGGGCTCAGGTGATCCTTCCGCTCCAGCCTTCCAAGCAGCTGGAACTACAGGCATGTGCTACCATGCCCGGCTATTTTGTGTGTGTGTGTGTGTGTGTGTGTGTGTGTGTGTGTGTGTGTGTGTGTTGGGAGTTTCACTCCGTCGCCCAGACTGGAGTTCAGTGGCTGCTCCCAGAGCCTCGACCTACTGGGCTCCGGCAATCCTTCCGCCTCAGCCTTCTAAGTAGCTGGAATTACAGGCGTGCGCTACCACACCCAGCTAATTTTTTAATTTATTGTAGAGATGAGGTCTCAACAAGTTGCCCAGGCGGGTCTTGAACCTGCGGGCTCAGGCAATCCACTCACCTCAGCCTTCCAAGTCGCGGGATTATAGGCTGAGCCACCGAGCCTGGCTTAATTTTTTGATTTATTGTAAAGATGAGGTCTCACCAAGTTGCCCAGGCTGGTCTCGAAGCCATAGGCTCAGGCAATCATCTCACCTCGGCCTCTCAAAGTGCTGGGATTATAGGCGTGAGCCACCGTGCCTGGCCATCCTTCCAGATTTAACCAAAGAATCAGAACATTCTTTGTGTAAAAGCCCAGATAGTAAGTATTTCAGGCTTTGTGGACCAAATGGTCTCTCAATTTTGCCATCATAGCACAAAAGCAGCCATAGACAATATGTGAACAAATGAGCATGGCTATGTGCCAATAAACTTTATTACAAAAACAGTCAGTGGGTCAGCTGTGACCTTCAGGCCGGTCACAGTTTGCCATCTCTGCTCTAGAGTCTTCAGAGATACATCCTTTAAAAAAAAAACGATTTTACTCTAGCCATTTTTCATTCATGACAATTCCAACTTTTTATGATTCGATGTAACAAATTTAACAGCTTTGTAAAACTCCAGTAGCCACTTTATACAATGATTGTCCCGTTATATCACAGGAATACTGAACCTTGTTCTACAATTGCAAAGTTTAAACAAATCCAAGGCTAAAAAAGGTCAAGCACGTTCAAGTATGAGAGGATACCCCCCAAAAAACTGGAATTATCTTTTGGAGGGCAGGTCCCTTGTTACAGGCCTCCCCCACTAGGTAGGTGCCCTAGGATAATCCAGCAGCAGCATCAGTGGATCAGTTAATGTTGTTGAGAAGCTGCATTCAGCTTCAGTGAAGTTTTTTCTTTTTTTTTGAGTTGGCGTCTCACTCTGTCGCCCAGACTGGAGTGCAGTGGCCGCTCCGGGCCACCGCAGCCTCGACCTGCTGAGCTCCAGCGATCCTTCCGCCTCAGCCGTCCCAGTAGCCGGAATTACAGGCATGCACTACCACGCCTGGCTGATTTTTTGATTTATTGTAGAGATGAGGTCTTGCTGCCCAGGCGGGTCTCGAACCCACGGGCTCAGGCAATCCACTCACCTCAGCCTCCCAAAGGTGCGGGATTATAGGCTGAGCCACTGAGCCCGGCTTCAGTGAAGTTTTTTTTGGAGACTCTTTCAATGTGTTTGCTCATTTCATCATGGGAAATTTACCAGCACATCTGCCAACACGGTGCTGAGTGTTCAGCAGGTTTCTGTGTTTTTTTTTTACCAAAACAGCATGACCTCCATGCCCCACCCTCCCTATTCACCTGATCTCATCCTGAACTTTTTGTTTCCCTGGATGAAAAAGTCCTCAAAGGAAAATGTTTTGCTGATGTGAAAGAGGTGAAACAAAAAATGGCAGAAGCAGTAAAAGGCATCCAAATTGACAAGCTTAAAAATTGTTTTGAACATGGAAAAAGTGTCTCAATAGGTGTATCATATCAAACAGAGAGTACTGTGACGGTGACTTAAGTTTAAACATGTAAGCATAAATAAACTTTTTTTTTGAGTTGGAGTTTCACTCTGTCATCCAGGCTGGAGTGCAGTGGCACACTCACGGCCACCCCAGTGTCAACCCGCTGAGCTTGTGATCCTTGCACTCCAGCCTTCCAAGCAGCCAGAACTACAGGTGTACGCTACTATGCTTGGCTAATTTTTTGATACATTGTAGAGACGAGTTCTGCTAAGTTGCCCAGGCTGATCTCAAACCAGCAGCCTCAGGCAATCCACTGGCCTTGGTCTCCCAAAGTGCTGGGATTATAGGCTAAACCACCAAGCCCAGCCTCCACCATCTCTTTAATGCTCACTTCCTCCCTATGCATTTCATAACAAGCCTGTTCCCTGGAGTCCAGTTTCACCTTTTGGCTCCTTCCCTCCACCTGTCACATGTGCTCAGCTTTCTTATCTCGAAGAAACTGTTAAAGCAATCCTGTTACTCTCATTAATTATCATTCCATTTCTCATTCCTCTTAAAAACTTTTAAAGTGAGTAGCCAAGTCTCTTGGCCTATGCCCTCCCTTTTCCCCCTCAATCTTTAATTTTTTTTCTCTGTAACTCTGACAAAACTACTGGGAAATCACCAAGAGTGTTCTCAAAAGTAAATCCAATAATTTTTTCCCCTGTGGCCAAAGTCAGCCACCTTCTCCTTCTCCTCATTAAAAAGGGTCCTTCCTTTAGTCTTTATAATGTATCTTCAGGTTATCTCCTCCCCCGCCCCAGCTGTTCCTTTCTTCTTTCTTTCACTCTACTTCCGCCTGTATCACCAATGCAATTTGTGAAGCTCCCCTTCACAGATTACAGACTTCCTAGCACAGCCATTTTTGAAAACAGTAAAGAGGGTCCTCAAAAAACTAGAAGTAGACCCCTAACATATGACCTAGCAATTCCACTTCTGAACATTTATCCAAAAGGACTGAAATCAGTATGTTGAAGAGATTATCTGTGCTCCCATGTTCACTGCAGCACTGTTCACAATAGCCTAGATATGGAATCAACGTAAGTGTCCATCAGCAGATGAATGAATAAAGAAAACATGTATATCGTATACACAATGGAATATTAGACAGCCTTTTAAAAGAAGGAAATTCTGTCATATGCAACAATATGGACAGACCTGGAGGATATTATGTTAAGTGAAATAAACCAAGCACAGACAGACAAATAACCACATGATCTCACCTATATGTGGAACCTAAAAAAAGTCAAAATTCATAGAACAGAGAGTAGAAAGGTGATTGCCAGAGGCTTAGGGGATGAGAGGAATGAGGAAAAGGGAACTGCTGGTCAAAAGCTACAAAGTTTCAATTAGGCAGAATAAGTTTTAGGGATGTATTGCAGTCTGTGGTAAACTATGGTGACCATACTTAGTAACAACATATATTTCAAAATTGCTAAAAGAGATTTTAGGTCTGACTTGGTGGCTCAGCCTGACATCCCAGCATTTTGGGAGGCTGAGGCAAGTGGATTGCCTGAGCCCGTGGGTTCGAGACCAGCCCAGGCAACTTGGCGAGCCCTCATCTCTACAATAAATCAAAAAATTAGCTAGGTGTGGTAGCACACGTCTGTAGTTCTAGCTACTTGGAAGGCTGAGGTGGAAGGATCATCGCAGTCCAGCAGGTTGATGCTGGGGTGGCCATGAGCATGCCACTGCACTCCAACCTGGGCGATGGAGTGAGACTCCAACTCAAAGAAAAGATTTTAAATGTTCTTACCACAAAAAGGTAAGTAAATGAGGTGACGGATATGTTATTAGCTTGATTTAATCTTTCTGCAATGTGTACATATATCAAAATATCACACTGTACCCCATAAATATGTAAAGTTATTACTGGCAGTTAAAAAATTCAAACTGGCTGGACTTGGTGGCTCAGTCTGTAATCCCAGCACTTTGGGAAGCCAAGGCTAGTGGATTGCCCGAGCCCTTGGGTTCGGGCCCAGCCCAGGCAACTTGGTGAGAACTCATCTCTACAATAAATCAAAAATTAGCCAGGCATAGTAGCACATGCCTGCAGTTCCAGCTACTTGAAAGGCTGAGGCGGAAGGACCACCGGAGCCCAGCAGGTTGACGCTGGAGTGGCCGTGAGCGTGCCACTGCACTCCAGCCTGGGCGACAGAGTGAGACACCAACTCCAAAAAAAAAAAAA
>NW_007251042.1:203749-210236 GCF_000164805.1 Carlito syrichta | reverse complement strand
CGTATGGATCTTTTTTTTTTTTTTTTTTTTTTTGAGTTGGAGTCTCACTTTGTCGCCCAGGCTGGAGTGCAGTGGCCGCTCCCGGCCACCGCAGCCTCGACCTGCTGGGCTCCGGCGATCCTTCCGCCTCAGCCTTCCAAGTAGCCGGAATTATAGGCATGCGCTACCACGCCCGGCTGATTTTTTGATTTATTGTAGAGGTGAGGTCTCGCTGCCCAGGCGGGTCTCGAACCTGTGGGCTCAGGCAATCCACTCACCTCAGCCTCCCAAAGGCGCGGGATTACAGGCTGAGCCACCGAACCCGGCTCGTGGGTATGGATCTTATACCATTTGGGGGGTATCTCTTAAGAACAAAACACAAAATTACACATACAAAATAAGTTAAAAGGTCATGGAAGTGGCCTATGCAAATAAAAGGCTCTGAACTTAAGTTTCATTAATTCACATTAAATCCATTTCTAGTCTTACATACAAACTTGAACCTCATTAAGTTAAAATCTGGATTAGTAATACAGCTAAATACATACACACATACACAGACACACAGATTAATCTTGAACTTCCTGTAAGAATCTAGGTACTTAGATTCTTGCATCGAGAGGTTTACCAGGAATTATACAGAACAATATTTAGTTATTTCAGGAGAACTATTTCATTACTACCCTCTAAGAAGTTAACCATACAGAGGAAAAAAAGCTGTGACTACCTGAAAGTCACATGATATTGATAAACTGCTTCGTTTTGACACTGTATTTTGATGAGGTTCAGTCCCAAAGTTTGAGGTGTTCCTTTTGATCCTTGCTTTACTAAAAGCTCTCTGGAAAATAAAAATATAAAGCACTCACATATATCACAAATAAAAAAATAAAATAACCAATAAACTCACACTAGGAGTTTATCAAGATGACTGACAGAAGTAATATTTTCTCATATGTTGCTATAGATACACAAACCAAGATTCAACACACATACAAGCAAGCTTTGACGGCTAGAAGACAAACCCTTGGCAATGTCCAATTAGATAAGCAAGATCATCCTATCTGTCCTAGTAATATTACTGGAATAAAGTAGGCTGCCTAATTAAGAACATAAGAATTAGTTCTATAAAGAAGATGAAGTGGGGGGGGAGGGGATTAACAGTAGCAAATATCTGTCTGGGGCTGGGAAAACACCTCTTATCAACAGGGTGTCTGAATGAAACGTAATTGTACACCTAACCCTTAACTGTACCCCACAAAACTATAATAAAAATACTGATTAATTATTAAAAAAAAAAAAAAAAAAAAGAAGATGAAGTGTCACAATATTTTTCTGAAATGATTTCCTTATCTTCAACATGACAAAGAAATGTCTGTCTGAATTGGGAAGGAAACAAAAACCCATGAGTCCACTCCCTGGTGCATAGTGTGTGTGTGTGTGTGTGTGTGTGTGTGTGTGTGTGTGTGTGTGTTGCATAGTGTGTGTGTGTGTGTGTGTGTGTGTGTGTGTGTATGTGTGTGTATGTGTGTGTATATATATGTATGTGTATATATATTCATTGCTAAACCCATATAATGTTATCAGGAATTGTCCCACCTCTTTGTGAATCTCCCACTGGCAAAAAATAAAACATCCTCTAGTACCCAACACCCAGAAGGGACTTTAACCACAAGAGAAACAGTTTTTACAATACTACACACAAGCCAAAATGCAGAAATTCACCAGGTGCCTTCTCCTGCTACAGTCATTACTTAGCAGAAAAGGCAATGCTCCTTACTTTTTCGTGTGTTCCACCGTCACATCCAGTGGGTGACCAGGAGAGCACAATGAGGACTGCGGCAGAGCTGGTGGCAACGACAGCTGTGGGGGGTCCTGGTAATTTGGGCTGAAGGTACCGGGAGGCTTGTCCATTCCTCTGCTGATACCACCAGCTGCTCTTCCCAGTGGTAACAAGGAAGCATTCGAACTCCCTCTTCCAAGCATCCTGAAATGGGGAAAGAGAGGCAAATCAGGGTTTTCTTAATCCTGCTTTTATCGATGCCCCATCTAGATTATTCCCCCAAATACACAATCTCTCCCTGGAGGAGTCAGCAAAAGAGACCCAAGCATAACCTTGGAATTTTCTCAAAATATAATATGCCAACATGACTCATTCACCAAGTGCTATTAATATAGGCTCTCAGAGTCATCTACAACAGCAGAACTGATGAGAAGTTTGACCCAACCATATTAAAAACCACCACAATCAGGGTAACTTGTCAAGAAGGCAAATGAAGTTCTGAATTGCCCAGTGGAGAAGTACTTTTTGCCCTTTTCTAAAGACTAACTAGGTCAGCAGCTGCTATTGTTGGAAAATGTTTTCTTTGATAAAAGATCAGGCATTGCTCACTTGTGAGACAGCACAACGCTTCTTAGAGTTTCTCTTTGAACTTAGAGATATTTCATCTGAATTCAATCGTTACTTGAGAAGGTAACATTACCCACCTATTCCAATCAACAGAGGCCTCTGCCATCTTGCTATCCCCAGCTGCCAACACTGAAAGATCCGGAAAAGTGGGACGGGGTTCCTCTTTGTCTCTGCACACCGTATTAGCAGACAAGCCTCGACCTAAAATGCCTCTGCCTGAGTGAAAGAACCGAACGCCAACGATAATTGTGAGTTACACATTTTAAAGTACAGTTATTTTTCTGAAAATAAACTGTACGGATTTAAAAACAAAGGAATCATACATAGCCACTAAATTTCTCAAGTTAGTTTTCCACATACCTAAAAGAGGCATTTCCCGAGGGGTCTGGGAAGCTGTTTCAAGGCCCATGCCTCGGAACATGGAGACCAAACTCACAGGTGCCTGTGGAAAGTCAAAGAATAAAGTTATTCTAAGATGTAGCTTAAGACCCCCGGAACAATGGACTTCTTAAAGTCTTGGTAAATAATAAAAACCATCTTCTTCAAATTCTATAAATGCAGAAATAAGAGATTAAAATATTTTATAAAATGTTCTAAAATACTTGTAACCTCAGCCTGGGCAAAATAGTGCGATCTTGTCGCTACAAAAAAATTTAAAAATTAGCTGGATGTGCTGGCATGCACATATCGTCCCACCTACTGGAGGCTGAGGTTGAAGGACTGCTTGAACCCAGGAATTCTGGAGGCAACGGGGACCTATGATTGTGTGACTGCACTACAGCCTGGGCAACAGTAAGACCCAACTCAAAAAAAAAAACAAAAACTTGTAACCATGTCATATTAGGTCTTTAAGCATAGTTATTATGACTTGATATACAGTATAAAAAATGCAACAGAATAGAATTAATTTGTTCATTTTTCTAGTTTATTTTCTGTATATACAAGATAAGAAAGAACAAGTATACTGGTTAATAAATTTTCAAAAATCTAAATCATTTAAAAGTATCAGAGATTTGGGTTTGCTTTTTTTTTTTTAAACAACATCCAACAAAACCTGCTACCACTTTCCTGTAAAGTTTACTACTGTTATACCCATTAGCACTGACATGAATAAAAGCTACTACATATAGATTCAAGCCATTCATCTAAGTAAATGACAAAACTACTGTCATAAACTTTTTTCTGACAAAAACAACACTACACTCAACACTGTCATCTCTACTTAAAATGATCACAACTGCATTAGTAGGTTCTTTCTATATTTGCTAATTCTCTGACATATTAATTATACGCAAATACTGTTTTTAAAATTACTATATATTTAGGAGATTAAGACTGCACACATATGTAAGTGTTCACATAGCAGCAGCAATAGCTGAAGATTCTCTTTTTAAGGTTTGGGCAAAGAGCTTTCTGAAGGGAACAAATCTAACCATTATTACCTCAGAGGCAAGAGTTACTGCTAATACCAGAGTCAAACCCAGAGTGCAAATTTTAACACTCAGAAAAGAGCAAGAGGATATATGTCTTTAAACCTATCAATTATGGGTGGATGGATGGATGAAAGGAAGGAAGGAAGGAAGCTAGAGGACCTAATGCACTTACCCATGTCCATCTGGTGTTCACTATGAAGCACTCTTTCTAAATTTGCAACCCTAGGACTTGGAGTATATGCCCAAAAGATGCCACTACTTGTTAAAGGGGAAACAAACAAACGAACGAATCCCTGTTGGGCTTCAGAGTTTTCTGAGCACTATGAAATCCATTACTTCCTCTGACAGCACAGGTAAGCTATATGCCACTACAATGCATTCAGATGTGGTCTTACCCTTTGTGGTTCCTCTGACTTTGCAAAGGCGTGGCTTCTCCCTCTAGGTTCTCCCCTGCCCAGAGCTGAGTACAAAGGCTTAGGAGCTTGTGGCCAACAGCCTGGCATTCTCACAGACTGACACTGAGATGGGTAGACAGGAGACGGGCCCCTGGACAGTGATTGGAAACGATCCATTGAAGGGCTGTAGAAGTTGCGTGTGTGGATCCTGCTCGGGTTAATTACCTGGCAGCATTTTAAAAAAGATTAAAGATTCCTAAATATTTTCCTTTACCTTCAGTACTTAAAAATAGTTACTTTGAGTCAGTCCAGTAATACGCCCAGTCTTCTATAGCATGTTCACTCCAAAAGCTTCTATTTGAGCCTGGAATATTCTAAACACCCTCCCTCTATTAGCAATCCCTTAGAGGCCCAAGCCCTCCTTAAACTTGTATTTCCTACCCAAACAGCTTATCAGAGAACTCAGACCTGTAAGTTAACTACCCATTGTAAAAGGAAGCAACTTTTAAGTATAGGGATGATTTTTGGTTTATAAACATATTTATAGTTAACATAGCCATATCATAAAATTATTGTCAATAAATATTTATAGGTTTTTTTTTCCCTTTGTTTTGGCCTCTTTCCTATACCAGAGCCCTAATTTTTTTCCAGTCTATATTCACACTAAATTCATCTCCTTGATGTCTCTAGTTGTTAATCTTTACTCCATTCCTTTCTATAAAACTCCTTTCAATTTTCACCAGAACTGAGATCTCCAGGGAACAGGGCCTTTCTGCTTCATGCCTACCAATACTCAAATGTATCCTGTGCTGACTCCCACAGGTTACATTTAACACTCTTCTCTTCCCCAAGTAACCAAGCATTAGGCTCCCCCCAACCTCCTGCGTTTAAGGTCCTCCAGGCCTCTTCAAAATCACTTTATAACCTACAGATTTCAGAACTCTCTCTTTAAGGAGCTCCTCTCCTTGTCCTGACCTGCCCCCTGATCCCTGACAAATCTTTCTTAACTGAAAAGTCTCTTAACTTTTGAAAGCCTGTTTTATATATGTAGCCACAGAGAAATCAGGCCATGCATTTAAAGAAAATATTAACACAAAATTCGTGGGTCAATAGTATAGGTGAAGGTAGTTTAAGAACTTGCAAATATTTCTTGAACTAAACCACCCACTTTTACACTATAAATGCAGGATGTAGGCCGGGTGGAGTGACTGAAGCCTGCAATCCCAACACTCTGTGAAGATCGCTTGAGACCAGTTCAAAACCAGCCCGGGTAACACACAGCAAGATCCCATCACTACAAAAGTAAAAATAAAAATAAAATCAGCCGGGCATAGTGACCCAAGCCTGAGCCCCCAGGAGTTCCAGTCTGCAATGCGCTATGATGGCGCCCCTGCACTCTAGTCTGGGGGACAGTGCAAGATCCTGTCTCTGAAATTAAATAAAAGTTGTAAAATGTAGGATCTGCCCCTCTTCTCAAAGGTTACAACAACTCTCCCCCTTTACGGTTATCACCCCTTTTCCGCCAGGCGCAGTGGCTCGGTCGGTCCATCCCAGCACTTTGGGAGGTCGAGGGGAGAGGACTGCCTGAGCCGGGGCGCGGGGTGTTTCAGGCCAGCTGGGCAACTTGGTGAGCCCTCATCTCTACAGTCAATCACAAACACTCGCCGGGCTTGGTGGCCTGCGTCTGAAGCTCCAACCCCTTGGAAGGCCGAGGCGGAGAGATCGCCTGAGCCCAGCAAGTCGAGGCTGCGGTGGCCGTGATCGTGCCTCTGCACTCCAGCCTGGGCGACAAGCGTGAGATTCCAACTCAAAAAAACCCAACCAGCCAACCAAACACCCCTTTTCAGTTACCCCGGGCTCTGCTCACACCTCCCAATCAACACCACCCAAAGCAGCCTGGAACAGCTACGCCTAGCTGGTACGTACTGGGGGGAACCTCAACCAGACAAAACAGGTGTAACCACGTCCCATAAGACCTTTAAGCATAAATCGTTTGCTTTAGCTGTAACATCCACTGCACTTGGCCGGAACGCCTTCTAATGTCAGGATTTCTGGAACATTCCTCCTCCTCCGCCCTTCCCTCCTCCACACCATCGCTGCAGGGGACTCGGGCGCCTCCTCCAGAAGGCCTTCCCTGAACGCGGACTTGCCCGGGCCCGCCCTCTCCGCTTCTCCCGCCCCGCGCTGGGGCACGAGGGCGAATCCCACCCGCTTCCCACCACGAGAAAAGCCACCTCTCCCCGAATCCACAGCCCGGCTGGGGGGGGTCCTGC
>NW_007251042.1:190781-203482 GCF_000164805.1 Carlito syrichta | reverse complement strand
CGCGCCGCGCGCTTCAGCCAAAGCCGCGGGCAGCCTGTCCCGGAGGGACTCTGGCCTGCCTGGCCTCCCACGCCCGTGGCCTCGTCGCGGTCTTCTCGCCCAGCTCGCAGGGCCTCGCGGGAACACCGCGCTCAACACGCTCGCCGCGCCTGAGAACTCACGTGCCGCACGCTCGTTTCCGGCCCTCTCGGTGGCCTCATGGGCTGAGCCCATTGGCCACACCACGTGCGGCTCCCAGAACCAGCCCTCTCATTGGCTCATCTGCAAAAGAGACCTGCCCTTTCCAGCAACTTCGCCCCACCGCCAGGCGCATCCCAAAGGCGTGCTGGAAGGTGCGCGCCTCCGCGTTTCCGCGTCTTACGTTTTTGACCATCTGACTCCCTCCCTCTCTCCCTGTCGGGTCTCATTGTGTCACCCAGGCTGGAGTGCAGTGGCTTGATCACAGCTCACTGCAGCCTGGGCCTTATGGGTTCAGACGGTCCTTCTGCCTCAGTCTCCCAAAGAGCTGCGACTACAGGCACATGCCACCATGCTACGCTAATTTTTTGATTTTTGTAGAGCGGAGGCTGGTCTTGAACTCCTGGGCTCAAGCGATTCTCCCGCCTCAGTCTCCCAAAGTGGTAAGGTTACAGGTGTGAGGCCTCTTCCGTAGTCATCCCGTGTAAATGGATTTAGCATAACGCACACATGTTGAAATTGACTTGCCCCATTCCTCCTAAGAGGATATAGGGATACAGGCGGTGTTAGGAAACAGTAAATTTGAAAGCTACAAGCATCTGTTCAGAGAGTTGAATGGAAATATATGTACATTAATGAGACAACATATGTAAAATACTTAGCACAATGAGAATATGACCTGCAATAAATGTTGCCAATTTTTTTTTTTTTTTTTTAGTTGGGGTCTCACTCCCGTCGTCCAGGCTGGAGTGGAGTGGCACACGCACGGCCACCCCAGCGTCGACCTGGTGGGCTCAGGAGATCCTTCCACCTCAGCCTTCCAAGTAGCGGGAACTACAGGCGTGCGCTACCACGCCCGGCTAATTGTTTGATTTTTATTGTAGAGATGAGGTCTCATCAAGTTACCCAGGCTGTTCTCGAACCCGTGAGCTCAGGCAGTCCCCTCACCTCACCCTCCCAAAGTGCTGGGATTACAGGCTTGAGCCACCACCTATTATTATTAATGTCTAAATCTGTGAGCCAAGAAGAGCCGTCTTCAAACTTATAAAAGTATTTAGTGGTTAGTTCTGCAATTACAGAATATTTTCTGCCAGAGAGATTTCTGACCCTCTCTTAACCATTTTGGCAAATAACTTCATCCCTTCCCCAGCCCCAGATTTCACCGGGCAGTTGGAGCTAAGTTTCTGGAGGCTTTGGCATGGAATAGGACTAGATAAGAATTGACTTTCTTTCCCAGGCCTGAGACATCCCATGCTTGGGTTTAACCTACACATTCAAGGATTCTTTTCTTCTTCCCGAATGAGAACAGAATCTGAAAATTATTGGAGAAGATGGTTTTCTTTTCTTTTTTTTTTTTGAGTTAGAGTCTCACTCTGTCATCCAGACTGGAGTGCAGTGGCCGCTCCCGGCCACCGCAGCCTCGACCTGCTGGGCTCCGGTGATCCCTCTGCCTCAGCCTTCCAAGTGGCTGGAACTACATGCGCGCACTACCACACCCGGCTAATTTTTTGATTTATTATAGAGATGAGGTCTCACCAAGTTGCCCAGGCGGGTCTTGAACCCGCGGGCTCAGGCAATCCACTCACCCCAGCCTCCCAGAGGCGTGGGGAAGATGGTTTTCTTTTCTTTTCTTTTCCTTTTTTTTTTTTTTTGAGTTGGACTTTCATTCTGTCACCCAGACTGGAGTGCAGTGGCCGCTCCCGGCCACTGCAGCCTCAACCTGCTGGGCTCCGGCGATCCTTCCACCTCAGTCTTCCAAGTAGCTGGAACTGCAGGTGCGCACTACCACGCCCGGCTCATTTTTGATTTATTGTAGAGATGAGGTCTCGCCAAATTGCCCAGGCAGGTCTCGAACCCGCAGGCTCAGGCAATCAACTCACCTCAGCCTCCCAAAGGCGCGGGATTACAGGCTGAGCCAACGAGCCCAGCTGTATACGTTATTTGTGTAACACAATTTGGTAACATTTTCCATTTCTTTACCCCATAACCTTCCTAACTTACAATGTTACAATGTTATGTTACAGACAGAATTCTCCTGCCTATGCATTTAGTAGTAGCAAGAGCACTTAAAAAGTTTGGCAAACTGTTTTGTAAACTTGAAGTTCCAGTGTCATATCCTTTTAGAAACTGACGAGGTGTTTGCATGAAAGATTTATTCTGTACACCTAAAACAGTTTTTCAGGAGCAGGATTCAGCAAAGCTTCTAGATGAAGTAAGGCAGCTGTGAATCTCAGATTTTTATTTTTTATTTTTTTGAGTAGAGTCTCATTCTGTTGCCCAGGCTAAATTTAGTGCAGTAGCACAATCACCCAGCCTCGACTTACTAGGCTTAGGGGATCCTTCCCTTAGCCTTCCAGGTAGCTTGAGACTACAGGCATACACCACCACACCCGGCTAATTTTTTAAATTTTATTATAGAGCAAGGTCTCACCATGTTGTCTAGGCTGATCTCGAACTCCTCCTCTCACCTCAGCCTCCAAAAGTGCTGGGATTACAGGCATGAGCCACCATGCCCAGCCTCAAATGATTTTCTGAACGAATCTGTTTTGGAATCTAAACCAAGAGCATCATTACAAAGGGTATACACACACTGAGTTTCCCAGATTTCTACATCCTGTTTATGCGAGTTTAGGTGGTCTCTGTATAGTATTTCTAGCCAGTCCAGACATCACTAATACTACTCACTTCACCAAAGAGAATCCATATAGTCTTGGTGGTGTTTGAAAATAAATAGGTGGAAGCTTTCTGAAAAGTGGGCATCTGTTTGGAATGTTTCAAAAGCTAGTCAACTTCTGGAAATTACATTCCTTGTCAGGGTACTTCCATTTATTAATTAACCATCCCTAGGATATTTGTTTAGAATAACACATACATTTGCACCAAATAATAATAATATGTGAAGCGATCAATATATTAATTAGCTTTAATCATTCCTCATATGAAACACATATCAAAACATCACAATTTACCCCATAAATATATGCAATTATGACTTTTCAATTAAAAATAAAAGGGAAAACACATATATCACACTAAGAAAAAGTATTTTTAAGTAAACTACAGATGATTTTTTTAAATTCAAAAGTTGTAACACAAAATTCTGTTCAGCTGGTTCTGCCGGGATCTAAAATTCAAAGTGAAGATGTCCTCATAACTATGTACAATCTGGGTTTTCCTGGGTAGTCATAACTCCAAATACCCTGCCCCTTTGTCCCCATGTGTACTTTTTTTTTTTTTGAGTTGGAGTCTCACTCTGTTGCCCAGACTGGAGTACAGTAGCCGCTCCCGGTCACCACAGCCTCGACCTACTGGGCTCCAGCGATCCTTCCACCTCAGCCTTCCAAGTAGCTGGAACTACAGGCGTGTGCTACCACACCCGGCTAATTTTTTGTCGAGATGACGTCTCGCCAAGTTGCCCAGGTGGGTCTCGAACCCGCGGGCTCAGGCAATTCACTCACCTCAGCCTCCCAAGGTGCAGGATTACAGGCTGAGCCACCGAGCCTGGCTCCCACGTGTACTTTCATTCATTTTCTTTCCTTCTTTCCTCCCTTCCTTCCTTTTCTTCCTTTCTCATTAGAGAATGGGTTGGGTTTAGGAGTGGAGAATAGCATTCTGTTTTGTGTGGTTGTTTTTTTTGAAACAGAATCTCACTCTGTAACCTAGGCTAGAGTGCTATGGCACCATCATGGCTCACTGTAGCCTTGTGCTTCTGGACTTAAGCAATACTCCTGCCTCAGTCTCCTGAGTAGCTGTTACCATATACATGCATCATCATGCCTGGCTATTCTGCTTATTTTTTGAGATATGTTGCCCAGGCTGATCTCAAACTCCTGGCCTCCAGTGATCCTCCTGCCTCATTCTCCCCAAATGTTGGGGTTACCTATGTGAGTCACTGTGCCCAGCCTGACTGTGTATTCTGATTTGTAGTTGCTCAGAAAATAAGATCACCAGAGTCATAGCAGGATCAAGGGCAGAAAACTAAATTCCTGTGTGGCCTTGAAACTACAAGGACGATTTCATTTAAAGTAAACTTGTAACTGATAAGTTTGTTTGCTCGCCACCAGAAAAGCCAGATACACAAAAGGCGAGTTGTGGTGGAAGGAAAGCAGCCTTATCCAAACACTGGCAATTGAGGGCCTGGCAGGTTCATGCCTCAGAGAAACTACCTCAATTTTGGGGCTGCATGCAAGGGATTAAAAAGTGAAACTCAACTTGGCAAGACCTCATCGCTACAATAAATCAAAAAATTAGCCAGGTGAGGTAGCGCACACCTATAGTTCCAGCTACTTGGAAGGCTGAGGCGGAAGGATTGCCGGAGTCCAGCAGGTTAAGGCTGTGGTGGACGGGAGCGGCCACTGTACTCCAGTCTGAGCAGACAGAGTGAGACTCCAACTCAAAATAAATAAATAAATACATAAAGTGAAACTGGGTGTGGGGAGTATGCAGGAGAGGCACAAGATGCAGGTCTGCATGTTTCATTCTGGTGAATGTCTTGGGTTATTATCCAATTAGGGTGCTGCTTGGCATCATCTCAATTACAGGGAGAGACTAATCACCTTGAAGTAATCTCTAGGTTGTAGAGGGTTTCACAGCTGGGTCTTCGTGTCTGGTTTGTTTCAAGGATAGCCCCTGGAATTTTTAAACAAGCATATAGTTAGATAAGTGTGCATGTTGCAAGGGAGTTTGTGGGAAAAGGGATAAAAGAAAGCTCTAAGACACACTTCAAGGCTACATTTTAGGACTAAGAGAGAAAAGAAGAAGAAAAAACTTTAAAATGCATTTCAAGGCTGAGATACTGTTACAGACCCATGTCTGTAGTACCCCTGGGTTCCTGGCAGAGGTCAGTATAAATCCTTCCAGACAAAATACAAAGCTCCCATATAAAAAGTGTCTATAAATATGAGCTCACCAAAAAAAAAAAAAAAATCACAAAACACATCAGGCTCAATAATAAGAGGACAATCAATTCCATCAAAAAATAGGCAAAAGAAGCAACTTGGATGGATCTAGAGTCAATCATACTCAGTGATCTGTCACAGAAACAGAACAGAGTGCCATATGTTTTCACTCATAAGCGGACCTTGAACAATTATTATAATACTATAAGAAAGCTACTGGCAGTAGTGGGAAACTGTCAGGGGAGGGGAGGTAGGATTGGCAGTTGAGGGAAACTGCTAGGGGAGGGAGGGGCATGCCTTATCAACAAGGGTGCTTGCATGATCAACGTTTGTGTGCCTAACTCTGAATTGTACCCCACATCTTTATAATTAAAAAAAGAATTAAAACCAGGCAAAAGCTATGAATGGACCTGTCTTAGTCCATGTCGTGTTGCTATAAAGAAATAGTTGAGCTAGGCTCGGTGGCTCAGCCTATAATCCCGCGCCTTTGGGAGGCCGAGGTGTGTGGATTGCCTGAGCCCGCGGGTTCGAGACCCGCCTGGGCAACTTGGCGAGACCTCATCTCTACCATAAATCAAAAAATTAGCTGGGTATGGTAGCACGCACCTGTAGTTCCAGCTACTTGGAAGGCTGAGGCGGAAGGATTGCCGGAGCCCAGCAGGGAGGCTGCAGTGGCTGGGAGTGGCCACTGCACTCCAGTCTGGGTGACAGAGTGAGACTCCAACTCAAAATAAATAAATAAATAAATAAATAATTGAGGCTGGGCCATTTATAAAGAAAAAAGATTCTGCTGGCTGAACGGTTCAAAAATGGTCCTCTGGTGAGGGCCTCAGGCTGCTTCCCGTCATGGCAGAAGGCAAAGGGGAGCGAGAGATCACGTGGCAAGAGAGAAAGCAGGAGAGAAGGGAGAAAGGTGCCATCTCAACAGAAGCCAGGAATAGAGGTGGAATAATACCAAAAGGATTATATTTGGCATTATAATACCAGTGTGGACCAAAGGGAACAACTAAATGAAATAAACTGGATGAAATGAAGGCTTTCTAAAAGAAGGCTTTTGGAACTTCTTTCTAAAAGAAGGCTTTTGGTTTTCTACAGGGCATGGCAATAGAGTTGCTTGGCATGAACATGTTTCATTTTTCAGGAAAAGGGAAGAATGACTACAGGGTGATTCGGAAATCACCGGGGTTGGCCAGGCATGGTGGTTCATGCCTGTAATTCCAGCACTTTCAGAGGCTGAGGTGAGAGGACCACTTGAGACCAAGAGTTCCATACCAGCCTGGGCAACATAGCAAGACCCTGTCTCTAAGAAAAAAAAAAAATTAGCTGGGCATAGTGGCCAGGGCCCATAGTTCCAGCCATTCAGGAGGCTGAAGTAGATCACTTGATCCCAGGAGTTCAAGGTTGCAGTGAGCTATGATTGGGCCACTGCACTCCAGCCTAGGCAACAGAGTGAGCTTTTGTCTCTAAAAAAAGAAAAGAGAAGAAAAGAAATAATCAGGGTTGCTCACCACAGACTCTGGGGCAAGACTTGCTACCTCTTCAGTTTCAGTGGGCCCAGGGCATTCGTGGCAGAGCCATTGCAAAGAGCCATGGAGGTAGCACCAACACACAGAGCTGAGTGGGGGAGCCACTACTTAAGGCTGTGAGGGCACAGTACTGCCCCAATAGCCCTGGAGGGCAGAGTAGCAAGCCAAATAGAATTCTTCTTGAGCCTTACAATTCAATGGAATTTGCCTGGCTAGATATTGGACTTACTCAGGACCCATCATCCCTTTCTACTTTCTGATCTCTCCCTTTCAAAATGGTTATTATCCCATACTATCCCACCACTGTATTTTGGATGCACATAACTTGTTCACTTTCACAGGTTCACAACTGGAGAGAAATTTGGGCTCAAGTTTCACTCATAACTGATTTAGATGATCTAGTTGTCCTTCATTATATGTGGATAATTGGTTTCAGGACCCCTCAGGGGTACCTAAATCCACAGATGCTCAAGTCCCTTATATAAAATGGTGTAGAATTTGCATGTAACCTACGTACATCCTCCTATGCACTCTAAATCTTCTCTAGACTATGGATAACACCTAATACATCGCAAATGCTATGTAAATAGTTGTTATACTGTATTGTTTAGGGACAAGTGACAAGGGAAAATGTCTGTACATGTTCAGTACAGATGCAACCATTCTTTTTTTCTGAATATTTTCAATCAAGGGTTGATTGAATCCATGGATAAAGAACCCACAGATATAGATGGTCTACTGTATTTAAATAAGATAATAGACTTGGAATTGATGCTGAAATGGGTTAAGACTTTGGGAGCTGTTAGGATGGGGAAAATGTGTTGCACATGAGAAGGACACAAATTTGGGGGGTCAGAGGGAAGGATGTTAAAGACTGAATGGTGTTCCCTCTCAAACTCATATGTTGAAGCCCTAATCCCCAATGTGATTGCATTTGGAGATACAGTCTATAGGGAGATAATTAAGGTTAAAGGAAGTCATAAGGGTGGGGCCCGAATCTGAAAGGATTTGTGTCCTTATAAGAAAAGACAACAGGCTGGGCTTGGTGGCTCAGCCTGTCATCCCAGCACTTTGGGAGGCCAAGGCGAGTGGATTGCCTGAGCCCGTGGGTTCGAGACCCACCTAGGCAACTTGGCCAGACCTCATCTCTACAATAAATCAAAAATTAGCCAGGTGTGGTAGTGCGCGCCTGTAGTTCCAGCTACTTGGAAGGCTGAAGAGAAGGATTGCTGGAGTCCAGCAGGTCGAAGCTGCAGTGGCCAGGAGCATGCCACTGCATTGCAGTTTGGATGACAGAGTGAGACTCCAACTCTTAAAAAAAAAAAAGAAAACAGAGATCTCTCTTTTCAAGCAAGCTCAGAGAAAATGCTATATGAGGACACAGTAAGATGTATCCTCGTATCTTAAGCCATCTATAAGCCAAGAAGACAGCCATCACCAGAAACCAAATTTGCTAGCACCTCAATCACGGAATTGTAGTCTCCAAGACTGACAAAATAAATTTGTATTGTTTAAGCCACCCAGTCTGTGGTATTTTGTTATGGTAGGCAGCAAAGACTAACACAATAGGAGATGCCAGCAAGAATGTGGCAGAACAGGACCCCTAAGACATTGCTGGTCGGAATGTACATGGTACAGCCTCTTTGGAAGACATTTGAAATGTTCATAACAAGCCGGGCTTGGTGGCTCAGCTTATAATCCCACGCCTTGGGAGGCTGAGATGAGTGGATTGCCTGAGCCCGCGGGTTCAAGACCCGCCTGGGCAACTTGGTAAGATCTCATCTCTACAATAAATCAAAAAATTAGCCGGGTGTGGTAGCGCACGCCTGTAGTTCCAGCTACTTGGAAGACTGAGGTGGAAGGATTGGTGGAGCCCCAGCAGGTCGAGGCTGCGGTGGCCGGGAGTGCCACTGCATTCCAGTCTGGGTGACAGGGTGAGACTCCAACTCAAAAAAAAAAAAAGAAATGTTCATAACAGCATTATTGATTATTGCCAAAAACAACCTTAATGTCCATCAGGTGGTGAATAAAGAAACAAGATGTGATATAGTCATACAATGGATGAATTCAGCAATACAAAGGAATGAACTATTATTATGCTATGGCATGGATGAGCCTCAAAAATACTATGTTAAGTGAAAAAAGCTGGACACAAGAGACCATATTGTATGATTCCATTTATGTGAAATGTCTAGAAAAGACAAATCTCTAGAGACAGAATGTGGACTAGTGGCTGCCTGGAGCTGGAAGTGGGAATGAAGATGGACTATAAATGTACATGAGGGATTTCATTAGGATGATGAAAATGTTCTAACACTGATTTATAGTGATATTTGTACCACTCATTACATTTACCAAAATTACTGAGTAGGATACCTTTTTATATGTAAAATAGAACTCAATAAAGGCATTTAAAGTGGGTGCGTGCGCGCGCGCACACACACACACACACACACACACACACACAGGAAACATGTAGAAACTACAATGAATAGAACCAGACCCATAAGGATTTAAAACAATAGAATCATTGTGTTACCAAAATGCCAGGGGTTCAGTTGGGATCCTGTTGCTCACTGTGCAGAAAGTCAATTGCTGAGATGAGTACTGTAGGGGAAGAAGGCTTTTTATTTGGGTAATATCAGAAAAGGAGAACAGGAGATTGTCTCAAATTTGTCTCCCTGTCCCACTGCAGCCAGGGATTTTTATAGTTGGGGCAGGAATGTAGAAAACAGGAATTAAGGAGGGGTGAGGAAGAGGAATTCATAAACAGAAGGGGTCTAGGATCTAATTGTCTGGATGCGGAGATCTGGTCAGTTTTAGTTCTTTGACACTGTAAGCCTGAGGATCAATTTCCTGAACTCAGATAAGACAAATTAAGTTTCAAGCTTTAAGACCAGGAGGGTTAATTTCTTTTCTTTTCTTTTCTTTTCTTTGAGTCAGAGTCTCATTCTGTCACCCAGGCTGGAGTGCGGTGGCATGCTCACGGCCACCCCAGCGCTGACCTGCTGGGCTCTGGCGATCCATCTGCCTCAGCCTTCCAAGTAGCTGGAACTACAGGTGCGCGCTACCACGCCTGGTTAATTTTTTATTTATTGTAGAGACAAGGTCTCCCAAGTTGCCCAGGCTGGTCTCGAACCCACGGCATCAGGAAATCCACTCGCCTCGGCCTCCCAAAGTGCTGGGATTACAAGCTGAGCCACTGAGCCCAGCCCAGGAAGGAAAATTTCTATGTTTACTCAAAAACAAAAACAAAACCCCAAAACTGTAACCATTATGTCTATGAGGAAGTTGGGCTAGTTTCAACTAGATGCAGAATATAAATAATACCTTTAATGTTTTAAAAAATAAAGGTGACAATGGAAACATCGCTAAAAAGCAAAGTTGACTTAAAGTGACCAAGCAAGTTTGAAAAATAACCAAAATAAAACTTTTTTTTTAGTTGGTTCTCATTCTGTTGCCCAGGTTAGAGTGCAGTGGGATGCTCACAGCCACTACAGCCTCAACCTGTTGGGTTCAGGTGATTCTTTTACTTCAACCTTCCAAGTAACAGAAATCACAGGCACATGCCACCATGCCTGACTAATTTTTTTGTTTATCTATTGTTGAGATGAGGTCTCACCAAGTTGCCCATGCTAGTCTGGAACCCCTGGGCTCAAGCAATCCTCTTCCCTCCACCTCCCAAAGTGCTGAGATTACAATCATGAACCACTGTACCTGACCAAAACAGAACTTCTAAAAATGATTAATATAATTGAAATCGACTGGGCACAGTGACTCATGCCCCTAATCCCAGTGCTTTGGGAGGCCAAGGTGGGAGAATTTTTTTCTTTTTTGAGTCAGAGTTTCACTCTGTCACCCAGAATGGCGTACAGTGGCATGCTCACGACCACCACAGCCTCAACCTACTGGGTTCAAGTGGTCCTTCTGCCTCAGCCTTCCAGGTAGCTGGAACTACAGGCGTGTGCCATACCCGGCTTATTTTTTAAATTTATTGTAGCGACAAAGTGTCACTAAATTGTCCAGGCTGGTCTCGAATTTCTGGGCTCAGGCAGTCCTCTTGCCTCCACCTCCCAAAGTGCTGGAATTACAGGCATGAGCCACTGTACCTGGCCGAGAATTTCTTTATTTTTTATTTTAAAGATGTGGGGTACAATTCAGGGTTAGGAGAGAGAATTTCTTGAGGCCAGAGGTTTGAGACCATCCTGGGCAACAGAGCAAGACCTCATCTCTATAAAAAAAATGTAAATATTAGCCCAGAATGGTGGCACGTGCCTGTAGTCCTAGTACTCAGGATGCTGAAGCAAGAGGATAGTTTGAGTTCAGGAGTTCAAGGTTACAGTAAGCTATAGTTGTGCCACTGCACTCCAGCATGGGTGATAGAGCGAGACTCTGTCTCTAAAAAAAAAAAAACGGGGGGGGGGGAGACATTTTGAATTAGAAAGTACATCTGAAGTATTTACCCAGGATACAGCACAGAGACAAAGAGATGGAAAATATGAAACGCTGAGAGACATGGAGAACAGAGTTAGAAGGCCCAGTAAAGTTTGAGAAGGAGGCTGGGCCCAGTGGCTCAAACCTGCAATCCAGCATTTTGGGAGGCCAAGGTGGGAGGATTGTTTGAGCCCAGAAGTATGAGATCAACATAGCAAGACTTCCTCTCTAGAAACAACAAAAAAATTAGTCAGGTGTGGGGATGTGCACAGGTAGTCCCACCTACTCAGGAGTCTGAGGCAGAAAAATCACCTGAGCCCAGGAGGTTGAGGCTGCAGTGAGCTGTGATCTGTGCCACTGCATTCCAGCCTGGGTGACAGAGTGACGCCCAACTCAAAAAAAGAAGTTTGAGAAGGAGATAATATGGAGGAAAGAGGAAAGGCAATATTCAATAAGTTAACAGCTGAGAACATTTCAGAGTTGATGAAAGATACAAATTTTAGCTTTGGAAAGTCCACTGAATGTCAAACAGAAAAGTAAAAAGAAATCTACATGTAGTACATCATAGTTGTACTACAGAATACCAAAGTCAAAGAAAAGATCTATATCCTGGAAGACAGTGGAATAATAATATATTTTCAGGCCTGAGAGTTTAAGGGAAAAAAAATCTGCCAACCTAGAAATTGTATAACCAGTGAAAATTTCTTTTCAGAACAAGGGTAAAATAAAGCATTTTCAGAAAAACAAACTGAGAGATTTACCCTCAACAAACCCTCTCTAAAGAAATTTCTAAACAACAAGATAAGTAAAAAATGACTCAGAAGTCTGGGAAGAAAAAGGAACTCATGCCAGGCTCGGTGGCTCAGCCTGTAATCCCGCGCCTTTGGGAGGCTGAGGTGAGTGGATTGCCTGAGCCCGCAGGTTCAAGACCCACCTGGGCAACTTGGCGAGACCTCATGTCTACAATAAATCAAAAATTAGCTGGGCGTGGTAGCGCATGCCTGTAATTCTGGCTGCTCGGAAGGCTGAGTCGGAAGGATCGCTGGAGCCCAGTGGGTTGAGGCTGCGGTGGCCAGGAGCAGTCACTGCACTCCAGTCTGGGCGACAGAGTGAAACTCCAACTCAAAAAGAAAAAAAAAAAAAAGAAAATCATAAGTGAAGTATGTGACTGAATAAAGCAATAATAATAATGTCTGATAGGTGGAGACTTAGCCTAGGTTCCTCAGAAGGAAAAGTCTGAAACAAAGGTTCAGTACAAGGATTTTATTGGAGAGTGTGATCCCAGGGAATAGGAGTAAGGGACAGTGGAATGATGCAGGGAAGGAGAGAGAGTTTATTCAAAGATGCATTAAGTTGCCCACTGCTACAACAATCCGGTTGCTCTATCCCTCAGGACCATTTGAGAAGCCATATGAAGTACACGTCAAGACCACTTGTCCTGGAGGAGCCAGAAGGATGCATATATCCATTGACAGTCTTTTCTCCTTTGGTCAAAGACTCATCTCAAAGAGTGTTAAATGCTTGTATTTTCTAGTTACACCATGGTGTTCTCATGCTGTTCTATGCCTTGGCATCAACACAAAGGCCGCAGAGAAGAACACAGAAGATGCACAGGACAAGCCTGAGGCTACACACTATTAGGATGATTCTTTTTTTTTTTTTTTTT
>NW_007251042.1:186946-190184 GCF_000164805.1 Carlito syrichta | reverse complement strand
GGAAGGCTGAGGCGGAAGGATCGCCGGAGCCCAGCAGGTCAAGGCTGCGGTGGCTGGGAGCGGTCACTGTATTCCAATCTGGGTGACAGAGTGAGACTCCAACTCAAAAAAAAAAATAAAACAAATTAAAAAAAATTTTTTTGAAAGAAATAAAAGGTATATATTTCCAATTAGTAGAGGAAAAATAATAAAATGAGAAAAAATATCTAGACAAAAAGGCAAAGAATAAACATTGATCTCAGAATAATCTGGATGAAAAGAAAACACAACATAAGTGGCAGAAATAAATTCTATTGTTAGTAATTACAATAAATATAAATGGATTAAACCTTTCAGGTAAAAGGCAAAGACTATCAGGCTGAATTTAAAAAACAAAATCCAGCTATATGATGTTTAATACATATAAAGAGACATAAAATACAACAATACAACAATGAGAAAGGTTAAAATTCAGGCATGGTAAAAATAGGCAAACAAAAATTCTGGCAAGCTTTAACCTAAGTAAAACAACATTCTTATACTAGTATCAGACAAAAAAAAAAAAAAACCCTTATAGCACAAAAGTATTATTAGAGAAAGAGAATCATTTAATAATGATAGAAGGGCCGGGCTCGGTGGCTCAGCCTGTAATCCCACACTTTGGGAGGCCGAGGTGAGTGGATTGCCCGAGCCTGCAGGTTTGAGACCCACCTGGGCAACTTGGCAAGACCTCATCTCTACAATAAATCAAAAAATTAACTGGGCGTGGTAGTGCATGCTTGTAGTTCCAGCTACTTGGAAGGCTGAGGCGGAAGGATCACCGGAGCCCAGCAGGTCGAGGCTGCAGTGGCCGCTCATGTACACTCATGTAAAACACCAGTGTCTATTGTACACTCACAAGGAAATCCACAAATCCACACACTGAATCAGCTCAAAGTCCTGCCTACAAAGTCAGTCAGGTCCTTTATTTTTCCTGGAAAAGTTAGGAACATTCTTGCCTTGAGAGGAAGCTAGGAGATTTTCCAGTCATATCAGTTTTCTTTCTTGCAGTGTTCAGAAATGTGGTTTTGGATTCTTTAGCACACACTTATAACCTGCACACAATGATAGTCAAGCCTTCATTCTTTCACCCAACATTTACTTGGTACCTATTATGTGCAAGGAAATATTTTAAGTTCACAGTTGTGAATAAAACAACCTCTACTCTAGAGTTGTGTTCTATGGGGAATATCAGACAGAAAAAGAAAAGAGAAATATCAGATGATAACAAGTGCTGTGGAGAATAAGCAAGCAGGAAAGGAGGTATAAAGAGCCTCAGGGGTCAGGCATGGTGGCTCACGCCTGTAATCCCATCACTCTGGGAGGCCAAAGTGGGAGGATTGCTTGAACTCAGTACTTCAAGTCCAGCCTGAGCAACATAGAGAGACCTCGTCTTTACAAAAAAATTTTAAAATATAATAAACATGTACCTGTAGTCCCAGCTACTCAGGAGGCTGAGGTAGATGGATCTAATGAGCCCAGGAGGTCGAGGCTTCCGTGAGCCATGATTATGCCATTAAGCTCCGGTCTGGGTGACAGAGTGAGACACTGACTCAAATAAATAGGCCAGGCTCAGTGGCTCAGCCTGTAATCCCAGCACTTTGGGAGGTCGAGGCGTGTGGATTGCCTGAGCCTGCAGGTTCGAGACCAGCCTGGGCAACTTGGCAAGACCTCGTCTCTACAATAAACAAATAAATTAGACAGACATGGTAGTGTGTGTCTATAGTTCTGGCTACTTGAAAAGCTGAGGTGGAAGAATCGCTGGAGCCCAGCAGGTCGATGCTGGGGTGGCTGTGAGTGTGCCACTGCACTCCAGCCTGGTCGACAGAGACTCCAACTCAAAAATAAATAAATAAATAAATAAATAAATAAATAAAAGAGCATCAGGGATGGGAATCGACTGATTTATGCACAGGGCAAGCCTGTGAATCTCAAACAGAGAAGTAAAAAAGAAATCTACGTGTAGTACATCATAGTCATACTACAGAATACCAAAGTCAAAGAAAAGATCTGGGAAAGAAACCTGAAGGAATGGAGGAAACAAGATATACAGATATCTGGGGAAAGTGGGCTCTTGGCAGGGGAAAAATACTACAAAAGCTCCACAGCTGCTGCTGGCCTGCTGAGTGACAAAGGTAGCAAGACCTGTGCAGCTAGAGTGAAATGGCCCAGGAGGAAAGGCATGAGGCCACAGAGGCCCAGGAGGGTCCCAGGCCATCTTCTAAACTGAATAGACTGGAGCAGGTGGGGAGGGAAGCTGGTGTAGAAATGAACAGATCGTTTAAGAGGCAAATGTAAAAATCTGACAAGAGAAAAAGTAAGTTTGGCCAAAAGTGACAGTGCTGGAAGTAGGGAGAATTGGTAACAGTCTAGACAGTTTTAAAATCATTATTTTGAAAAATATGACCATAACACCAGTATCACAGCTTTTTAAAAAAATGAACAATTATTCAATAATTGGCTGGGTGCAGTGGTACACTCCTGTAATCTCAGCACTTTGGGAGACCGAGGTGGGTAGACTGCTTGAGTCCAGGGGTTTGAGACCAGCCTGGACCACATAGCGAGACCTCATGTCTACAAAAATAAATCAATAAATAAGCTCAGTGTGGTAGCCTACCCTGTAGTCCCAGCTACTCTGGATGTTAAGGTAAAACGATCATCTGAGCCCAGGAGGTTGAGACTGCTATCAATATACAAATGTCCAAATTGTTCCATGATTTTTTTTCTTTTGAATCAGAGTCTCACTCTGTCGCCCAGGCTGGAGTGCCGTGGCAGGCTCATGGCCACCCCAGCATCGACCTGCTGGGCTCCAGTGATCCTTCTGCCTCAGCCTTGCAAGTAGCCGGAACTACAGGCATGCGCTACCACACCTAAATTTTTATTTATTGTAGAGACGAGGTCTCGCCAAGTTGCCCGGGCTGGTCTTGAACCTGCGGGTTCAAGCAATCTGTTTGCCTCGGCTTCCCAAAATGCTGGGATTAGAGCTGAGCCTCCAAGCCTGGCCTGTTTCATGATTTTTTTTTTTTCTTGAGTCGGAGTCTCACTCTGTCGCCCAGACTGCAGTGCAGTGGCTGCTTCCAGCCACCGCAGCCTCGACCTGCTGGGCTCCGGCAATCCTTCCGAGTAGCTGGAATTACAGGGGCGCGCTACCACGCCCGGCTCATTTTGATTTATTGTAGAGATGAGGTCTCGCCAAGTTGCCCAGGCGGGTCTCGAACCC
>NW_007251042.1:179095-186770 GCF_000164805.1 Carlito syrichta | reverse complement strand
TGGTGAGTGGATTGCCTGAGCCCGCAGGTTCGAGACCCGCCTGGGCAACTTGGCGAAACCTCATCTCTACGATAAATCAAAAATGAGCTGGGCGTGGTAGCGCACCCCTGTAATTCCAGCTACTCGGAAGGCTGAGGCGGAAGGATCGCCGGAGCCCAGCAGGTCGAGGCTGCGGTGGCTGGAAGCAGCCACTGCACTCCAGTCTGGGTGACAGAGTGAGACTCCAACTCAAAAAAAAAAGTCTCAAAGATAAACAAAGCTGGACATCAGTTAAAGTGGTGAAAACAGATTTTATTCAGTCACTATTCACAGTAAGGGAAAGGGCTGAGTTATATTCCAACTTGCAAAGTGGTAACTTGTGTGTGTTAAAGGGAGGAGGGAGCAGGGAGGGACTCCAGTGGAAAATGACTAGATTGTTCAGTGTAAATGCAATTAGGCCAGTTGGCTATTATTATTATTACTATTATTAGGATTTTGCCCTCCCACGGAGAGTGCGAGACAGTGGTCCTATCCTGCCTGATAATTACATTTCAAAGAAATGGCTTTTGGGTTCTTGGAACACTCTTGTGTTATAGGAGATACAGATACATCTCAAAGGGGCAGAGGAAGGATTCATGCCTGTAAGTCCTTTTCAATGGCAAGTGCTCCAAGAAAAAGAGATGGGGGCCTATGTCGGGTGTTAGCTAGAACAAGCAGTAAAGCCCTGAGCTTTTCCAAACAGGATCTCAAAAGGGGCTGGTTTGTCTCAGGAACATGGCTTTAGGCTGTTCGAAACGAGGTTAAGCCGGGCTAGGTGGCTCAGCCTTTAATCCCAGCGCTTTGGGAGGCTGAGGTGAGTGGATTGCCCGAGCCGGTGGGTTCGACACCCGCCTGGGCAACTTGGTGAGACCTCATCTCTACATTAAATCAAAAAATCAGCCGGGCGTGGTAGCGCGTGCCCGTAATTCCGGCGGAGGCGGAAGGATCGCCGGAGCCCAGCAGGTCGAGGCTGCGGTGAGCAGGAGTGGCCACTGCACTCCAGTCTGGGTGACGGAGTGAAACTCCAACTCAAAAAAAAAACCATGTTACAGTTAGGTCAGGTCTCTCAGTGCAGGCGTTTGAAGGGAGTGTTCGTACTGAGTTTTTTTTGTGTGATTGTCAGAATTAGTATCCAAATATGGTCCATACACTGACATCTCCAAAATCTCCTTGAGCAACAGGTTCTTCCTCCATTCTTCCCCTTTGCCCCTTAAAAATTTGTTTGTTTGTTGAGCAAATTGGCTCATTTGTCTTGCAGACACCGTCTGGGTTTGGCTGACCATATTCTCATAGGTGATTGTATCATGTTTCTCTAACCTCTGTATTTCCTCAAAATTAGTACTGGGGAGCCGGGCTCTGTGGCTCAGCCCGTAATCCCAGCACTTTGGGAGGCTGAGGTGAGTGGACTGCCTGAGCCCACGGGTTCAAGACCAGTCTGGATACCTTGGCAAGACCTTGTCTCTACAATAAATAAAAAAATTATCCAGGTGTAGTAGCACATGACTGTAGTTCCAGCTACTTGGAAGGCTGAGGCGGAAGAATCATCGGAGTCCAGCAGGTTGAAGCTGGGGTGGCCGTGAACATGCCACTGCACTCCAGCCTGGGTGACAGAGTAAGACTCCAACTCAAAAAAAAAAAAAAAATTGGTACTGGGGGTTGAGTCATCTACTAGACACACAAGAGATAGAGTAGGCAGCTGAATATGAGTCTGGGAGACTGGAGAGAGGCCCAGATTGGAGGTAACACAAAATGGGCAGAGAAAGAAAGTTTACAGCCATGTTTCTGGATGACATTGCTGAGGCTTTGAGGATGGATAGACAAGAGCAATCTTGGAAGGCCTGAGTTCAGGTACTCCCATGCTTAGAGCAGGGGAGATGAGGACATGAGGAAAGGAGATGAAGTGCATACCCTGTGAGATATGAGGAAACAACAGTGATACCGAAGGCAAGCAAAGAAGGCATTTAAAGAAAGGGGGAATGAGCCAGGCTCGGTGGCTCAGCCTGTAATCCCGCGCTTTGGGAGGGTGAGGTGAGTGGACTGCCTGAGCCCGTGGGTTCGAGACCCACCTGGGCAACTTGGCAAGACCTCATCTCTACAATAAATCAAAAAATTAGCTGGGAGTGGTAGCGCGCACCTGTGGTTCCAGCTACTTGGAAGGCTGAGGCGGAAGGATTGCCGGGGCCCAGTAGGTCAAGGCTGCGGTGGCCGGGAGCGGCCACTGCACTCGTCTGGGTGACAGAGTGAGACTCCAACTCAAAAAAAAAAAAAAAAAAGAAAGGGGGAATGAGTCCCTGTGTCGAATGTGACTATCAGCCAGGCATGGTATCTCCCACTTGTAATCCCAGCACTTTGGGAGGCAGCGGTGAGAGGACTGCCTGGGCAATTTGGTGAGACCTTGTATTTATGATAAATTAAAAAATTAGCCAGGCATGGTGGTGTGCACCTGTAATTGCAGTTACTTGGAAGACTGAGATGGAAGAATCACTTGAGCCCAGCAGGTCGAGGCTGCAGTAGCCGTAATCATGCCACTGCTCTCCAGCCTGGTGACAGAGTGATACCTGAATCAGGAAAAAAAAAGTGACTAACAGATTCAGCATAATGGGAACTGGAAACTTACAGCTCGGTTTGGCAAAGAGGAATCACTGGTGACCTTGACAGAGGTGGTTGTATAGAAGTGAAAGGCTGGTTAGAGTGGGCTCGAGAGGGAGTGGGCTGAGAGGACCTGGAAACAGGAAGTAAAGGCAACTCTTTCAAAAGTTCCACCGCAAAAGTGAATCAAGAGCTAACTGGAGGTGAATGTGACCCCAAGGGAAAATTAATTTCCAATATGGATTCCTAACAGCATACAGTCTGAAAATATTAAATGAAAAACTCCAGGCCCAGTACAGTGGCTCATGCCTATAATCCCAGCGCTTTGGGAGGTTGAAGTGGGAGGATTTCTTTTTTTTTTTTTGAGTTGGAGTCTCACTCTGTCGCCCAGAGGCCGCTTCCGGCCACCACAGCCTCAACCTGCTGGGCTCCGGCGATCCTTCCTCCTCAGTCTTCCGAGTAGCCGGAATTACAGGCATGCGCTACCATGCCCGGCTAATTTTTTTTTTATTTATTATAGAGATGAGGTCTCGCTGGCCCAGGCGGGTCTCGAACCTGCGGGCTCAGGCAATCCACTCACCTCAGCCTCCCAAAGGCATGGTATTACAGGGTGAGCCACCGAGCCCGGCTCGGGAGGATTTCTTGAGTCTAGGAGTTCAAAACCAACCTAGACCACATAGACCTTGTCTCTGCAAATAAAACAAAAAAATGAATAAAAATTAGCATAAAAATTTGCCAGGCATGGTGGTGCATACATAGTCACAGCTACTCGGGAGGACCAGATGGAATGATCACCTAAGCCTAGGAGGTTGAGGCTGTGGTGAGCCATAATCGTGCCACTGCATTCCAGTCTGGGTGACAGAGTAAGACCTCCAATTTAAAAAAAAAGAAGAAGAAAAATTCCAGAAACAAACTATTCATAAGCTTTAAATTGTGTGACATCCTGAGTAGTGTGGTGAACTCTGTCCTGTCCAGCGCCATCCTACTCGTCCCTTCCAGGATTGAAATTACCCTTTGTCCAGCATCTCCATGCTGCAGATGCTCCCTGCTCCACGGTCACTGGCATCACTGCTCCTGACTCCAGCCACTGACATCAACATGGCTCAAGCACCCAAAGCAGATGGCCCTCCTCCTAACCTATCTTCAGAAGGTCAGTAGTAGCTTAATGCCACATCCTAATGCCTACACCTCACTTCATATCATCACATCAGCACTTGCTATCTCATGTCATCACAAGGACAGGTACACTACGATAACATCTTGACAGAGAGAGAGAGCGAGCTACATAGCTACATAGTCTGTCATTAAAATTGTTTATTATTAGTTATTGTTGTTAATCTCTGTGTTTAACTTATAAACTTTATCACAGGTATGTATGTATGTATGGATATATAAGAAAGAACATAGTATCTATGGGGGGACCCAAATAAACCTGGAATTGATTTATAAAAAATTTCGTATTTATTCTTTTAATTTTTAAACTTTCATTTTTTTATATTGGTTTTAAAATTTTTATTTTAAAGATGTGAGGTACAACTCAGGGTTAGGTATACAAATGTTCATTCCCCTCCCCCACCGCAGATTCCCACTACTGCCTGTCCCACCCCACCCCCGTATTTATTCTTATGTTTAAACTTCGGACACCTTTCAAAGTACTCTCCATTTGATGCAATATACCTATCGAGGCACTTTCTCCACTCCTCAAAACAATTTTTAAACTCACCAGTTTTTATGCCTTTTAGTGCTTCTGCCATTTTTTGTTTCACTTCTTCCACATCGGCAAAACGTTTCCCTTTGAGGACTTTTTTCATCCAGGGAAACAAACAAACACAAACAAGTCACTCAGGGCTAGATTGGGTGAATAGGGAGAACAGGGTATGGGGGGTCATGCTATTCTTGGTCAAAAACTGGTGAACACTCAGCGTGGTGGGGGCAGGTGTGCTGGTAAATCATCCATCATGAAATGGGCAAATGTGCTGAAAGAACCTAAAAAAAAAAATTTTCACTGATGCCAAACACAACTTCTCACAACAATGCTAGCTGGTACACATACTCTACAAAAAAAAAAAAAAAAAAGTGATTCCAGATTTTTTTGAATCCTCCTCATATAGGGTTCAGTACTATCCGGTTTCAGATATCCACTGGGGGTCTTGAAATGTATCCCCTGTGGATAAGCAGGGGACTATTGTGTTTGTATCTGTGGGACTGATTGAACAGAGGGGGGCTGATGTATGCTGGTGATGTGTTTGCTGGAACAATGTCCTCCAAGAGGACAAGAGGGAATGGGATCTAGTGCCTTAGAGAAGGGTCTGATCTCAGGGAGGAGCATAGTTTATCCACATTAAGAGGAGGTGAGACTGAGCCCCTGGACACAAACAGACACGGTAGTGGGAAAACAGGCATCCTCCTCAACAGCTTCTATTTTCTTCATGCAGTAAGAGCAGTGTCGCCAGTTGAGAGAAAAGAGGAGGTGCTGGAGGTTTCAGGACGTGAGCAGAGGTGTTAAATATTAATAGTACTCTCCAGGGAGTAGGAAAGTAAACAGACAAGGAACATTCAAGGTACTGGTCTTAAGAGTGAGACTATTTAGCTTGGTTGTGGGTTTTCCTCAAGCTAGGTCTAACATTTCAGGGCAGATGCAGAGTAGGCAGAGACTTAGGTTTACCCAAAATTGAGGTTTTGTCTCATGAGTATGACAGGAGAGAGGGGGAAGGGACTGCGAGTGGATGCCAGGAAGTGGTTATAATGATAGCACATGATATCTCAGCTGGCAGTTGAGAGCTTACCTCTCTGTAAGTGATGCTCCTCGGGAACTCTTCTCTGTCACAGCTGAGATCAGTTTTTCAGTTCTTCTTTATTCTTTTTAGTTGGAGTTGCACTCTCACCCAGTTTTGAGTGCAGTGGCACGATTGCAGCTAACTGAATCCTCAAACTCCTGAGTGCAAGCGATCCTCCCTCCTCAGTCTCTCAAGTAGCCAGGACTACAGGCACATGCCACCATACTTGGCAAATTTTTTTTTTTTGAGTTGGAGTCTCATTCTGTCACCCAGGCTGGAGTGCAGTGGCACACTTACAGCCACCGCCGCCTCGACCTGCTGGGCTCAGGGAATCCTTCCGCCTCAGTCTTCCAATTTGCTGGAATTACAGGCACGTACCACCAAGCCTAATTTTTTGATTTATTGTAGAGACAAGGTCTCCCAAGTTGCCCAGGCAGGTCTCAAACCCCTAGTCTCAGGCAATCCTCTCGCTTAGGCCTCCCAAAGTGCTGGGATTATAGGCTTGAGTCACTGTGCCCAGTCAAATTTTTTATAAGTTTTTTGTAGAGACAAAGTCTTGCTATGTTGCCCAGGCTGGTCTTGGTCTCCTAGGATCAAGAGATCCTGCTGCCTCTGCCTCCCAAGTAGCTGGGACCTCAGGTGAACACACCTGTGCCCAACTTAGTTACTCAAAAGATAAATTAAATAGATGTGATAGAAGCTGCTGGCTGTTGCTCAGCACCCACTGTTTTGTTCTTCCAGGATACTGAACCTTGACTTTTAGGAAAGAACATGCTCATTCAACATAAAGATATTTCTCAGCCTCCATTGAGGCCATGAGCAACCACATTACTTTCTGGACAATGGTATGTCATCAGTCATAAACGTTATGAGGCAGTGGTTTGAATGTTTATGTCCCTCCACAATTCATGCGAAACTTCGTTTCCAATGCAACAGTACTAACAGGTGTTACTTTTAGGAGGTGATTAGGTCATGAGGGCTCCTACCTAATGAATGGGATTAGTGTCCTTATAAAAGAACTTGAGGCCGGGCTTGGTGGTTCAGCCTGTAAGTCCAAGACTTTGGGAAGGTGAGGTGAGTGGATTGCCTGAGCCTGTCGGTTCATGACCAGTCTGGGCAATTTGGCGAGACCTCGTGTCTACAATAAATAAATAAAAAAATTAGCCAGGCATGGTAGTGCACATCTGTAGTTCTGGCTACTTGGAAGGCTGAGCCCAGCAGGTCGACGCTAGGGTAACTGTGAGCATGCCACTGCACTCCAGCCTGGGCAACAGAGTGAGACTCCATCTCAAAAAAAAAAAAAAATAATAAAATAAAATAAAAAATAAAAGAGCTTGAGGGCCAGGTGCCAGGGCTCACACCTGTAATCCCAGCACTTGGGAGGCTGAGGTGGGATAATTGCTCGAAATCAAGAATTTGAGACCAGCCTGGGCAACACACTGAGACCCTGTCTCTATTAAAAAAAAAAAAAGTTAGCCAGGCATGGCGGCACAGGCCTATAGTCCTGGCTAATCAGGAGACTGAGGTGGGAGAAAAACTTGAACCTAGGAATTCAAGGCTGCAGGGAGCTGACTGTACTACTGCACTCCAGCCTGGGTGACAAAGCAAGACCCATCGCTTTTTTTTTAAGGGGGGAGGGTAGGGCTTGAGGGAGTAGATTGTCCCTTTTCTGCCTTCCACCACGTGAGGACACAGCAATAAGGTGCCATCTTTGAAGCAGAGAGGGCGAGCCTTATCAGACACTGAATCTGCCAGTGCCTTGATCTTGGACTTCTCAACCTCCAGAGCTGTGAGAAATAAATTTTCATCATTTACAAATTACCCAGACTACAGGTATTTTGTTGCAGCAGCCAAATGGACTAAGGTAGACAGCTCCCTGGAACTTTCCCTAAAGGAGATAAGAAACATGCCTAGGTCACTTGGCAGGGATGGAAGGGTTATGACCCTTTTATTCATTTGGCTGCCCAGGACAGAGATGTAATGACTGGAGCTCTGGTCTTCAGCTGAGACCACAAAGATCAGGAACACACCCTAGAAATCCTGGGAAGATTAACAGGACCCTTGGGGCTTTGTGGAGCAGAGCTGCCTTACCAGCTTAGAGTATGCATCTTTAAACTACAAAGCACACATATGTTTACTGCAGCATTATTTGCAAGAGCAAAAACATGGAACCAACCATACTGCCCATTAAAAGTAGACTGGATAAAGAAAATGTGGTATAATTACACGATGGAATATTATGCAGCCATAAAGAAAAACAAAATTATGAACTTTGCAGCAACCTGGATGGA
>NW_007251042.1:173565-178631 GCF_000164805.1 Carlito syrichta | reverse complement strand
CACAGCTAAAAAAATCTTAGCTGATATTTTGGGAAAGTCTTTGAACAAAAGAAACATCTTAAACCCATCTTAATACATATATATGAACATCTGTTGGTGCAGGGACCAGACCTTTTCATTGGGTATGGGTCTGCTGCTTGGCATTCCATGGAAACAACATATACCCACAATGCACTGCAAAGATCACCAGTTTTAGTTTCTCTAAAAGTGGAGTGAGATGTCAACGCATTGAAGAACTTATGAAGCAATCTGAGTGTGGAATTATTCTGGATGCTTAATTTCCCCCCATCTTTACATGTATCTTGCCTAAACTTAATTCAACAGTATTTATTAGTGACTTGTCTTATTGAGTCTTTTCAAAGCATATACCTTAGTTTCCATGGAAGTAAGAAATTTCTTTAACACACGTTTCATCAGCTTATATAATATTTAATAAAAAATTATGTAGTTATAATATTTTCAACAGAAATAGCTTTCTTTTTGCCCTCATATTTTAATAGTTTACACACTGTGTAGTTAAATTACATAATCACAATAAGGAACACAACTGGCAAAAATAAGCTTGAGAAAAGCACAACTGACTTTTGGAAAGCACAGGACTCACCCATGGGAGCTGTGTTCTTAACTCTTACAGCCCTTGAAGAGAGGTGTCTATCCAGAGGGTCAGTTAATTACAGGCCTGATCTCCTACTGAGCAGTGTGTTACATTTGTATAGTTTAAAAACAGAGCCTTAATTGCACACAACTTTACAAATGCACTGCTGATGGACATGTGAATAGTTGCAGACATTCTGGAGAGCAACATCTATCAAAAGCCTTAAAAATGTCATAGAATTGGACTCAGCAAGATCATTTAAAACAAAGTCTTAAGGAAATAATTGAGGGGACCAGCAACAATTTAACCAGACTTAAATTCTGGCCCCTGTAGTCGGAGTGGGTGGTGAGTACAATCCAGTCACATCCACCATGGTAGATGTGGCTGAGACCACATCCCGCTGTCAGCACAATGTTCTCTCTGATTTCATTCCCTCAAAAAAAGTATATCCCAAAACAAAACTTTAGACCCAACGTAAACTAACCAGACTGTGACTCTCAAACCTTTTCACATCATTTTCTAAAATGGCGAAAACCTGGAAAAAACTAAACGTCCCAGACATGGGGGATCACTTGGGTGAATTTCATAGTCCAAAGAGGGATACTTATCTAACCATTGAGACTGAGTTGTGCACTGTAAAAGACATTTCCAATAGAATTTTTGTCATCATCTTGTCCTGGGGAAAGGTTTGAGAGTCACTCTGTTTAGGTTGGGTCTAAAGTTCTCATTTGGAATATACTTTTTGAGGGAATGAAATCAGAGAGAACTTTGTGCTGACAGCAGGACATGGTCTCAGCCATGCCTACCGTGGTGGATGTGACTGGGCTGTACTCACCACCCACCCCGCCTGGACTGTGGGGCCAGAAGCGAAATCCTCACACTTCCCCAAATCCCTCGTTCTAGGGTTCTGGAAGTGAATGAGCTTCTACAGTTGATCTTCCTCAATCTGGCTACTGCCAGAGCTGTGGGGGCAAGCTTGATTCCTTCCTCTTTCTCACATCCCACATCTGATCCATCAGCAGATCACACTGGCTCAACCCTCCAAGTCAGCATCTAGAACCCCACCAATTCCCAGCACCTCCAGTCAGCAGCCTGGGCAGAACCACTGTCATGTACTGCCTGGTGAGTGTCTCAGTCCTGCTTCTCCCCTCACCTCAATGCCATAGCCAGTGAGCCTTGAACACTTCAGGAATGCCTGTCATACTTCACCCGTTCACTTAGGAGTAAAGCCAAAGTCCTAAAAGCCCCGTAGGATGGGCCTCTCCCCATCACTCCCTCAGCTCCAGCCAGCTACCTCACTCTTCCTCCCCCAGTGCCTTCTGATCCCACACATTTACTACCTCAAACACCTTCTCCATAAGGCCTGCCCTACTTACCACAACATGTCCCCACCACCCAGAATCCCCTTCCCACTCCCTTTTATAAGTTTCCCAACATTTGTCACTAACATACTATATAACTTATTTATTGTCTGTCTCCCTCAGTAGAAAACAAGTGCCACCAGGACACAGACTGTCCTGGTGCATTCTGAACTCCTACAACTGCACCAGCACACAGTAGGCACTCTTTCTTCAGGTATGCCAGGGCTTACCCATAGCTATGTGTTTCTCCAGAGGCAGCCGAGGTTGTGAGATTTCCTCATCCCTGGACTGCAGTTTGGCAGTGTGTTCTGGAACTCAGGAGAGCTCCCGATTCTCCACCTTCCTCACTGGCAGAGATCAGGGCTCCCCTGGTGGATCAATTCTAAAATTCTGATTCCTGGAGGCTCAACCTGTGACTCATTTCTCCAGCTCCCCAGAGTTTATAAACACTTATCTTCCTGTATTAAATCTTTCTGCTCGGAATACCAAGAATGGTTTCTGGTTTTCCACTGAACCCTGGAAAATACACAAGACAGTCTACAGTCCAGTGACAACCAAGACTACATTTTTTTCTGCCTAGGTCTTAACTGTAGATGAGCCAACAGAAAAGTTCAACTTCTGACTCAGTTATTGGGGAGACAGACCGGTGATCGCATCAACAGAAGTGTTTCAGAAGAGCAGAGGCAAAAACTGGTCATGCAGAGGGCTACTAGAGCTGCATTCTATGTCCTTTCCCTCAGATGACACCCAAGTCCTGACTCCCCTCCAGCCCGCACTTTCCATCAGAACTTTGGTGGGGACCTGTGTGTCCGAAACATAGTCTAGGAGGAGCTGTTGATATGACATCTGTCACTAGTCACAGCCATCTTAAGAGAGAAACACCCCGACTGTAGAAGTATCCATGTAGAAGTATTCCAGGTTGGAGCACTGGAAGAACAGGCTGTGGGTGCCACTCTTCCACCATGTGCCATGCCCAAGAAATGAACCGCTTTTCCTTTAAAGAGCCTAGTGCTGAATGTTCAATTCAGCCAGACCTCGCGGGTAGGTTCGAGGATATTAAAAGACGCTATCTTTAACTCTTTCAGATAGCTGAGAAATACCTGAAACATAACATGTCCATTCATATGGAAGAACTGCATATATTTTTGAGTGAGATAGAGTACATGATAAAACCACATAATTCATATCACTAAATACAATATACAAAATTTTGGAGGCTGAAATAATATACACGAAAATCTTAAGAATAAACAAAATGTTACAGTTTATTTATAAGATAAAAGGTGGTTGAACGTTTTTTAAAATTATACTTTATTACTCTATTTTATTTATTTATTTTTGAGACAGAGTTTCACTCTGTCACCCAGGCAGTGGGGCCATCATAGCTCACTGCAGCCTCAAACTGGGCTTAAGGGATCTTCCCACCTTAGCCTCTGAGACCCTGGGACCATAGGTATGTGTCACCACACCCAGCTGAATGTTTTTTTGTTGCTGTTGAGACAGGGTCTCACTTTTTTGCCCAAGTTGGTCTCAGACTCCTGGGCTCAAGTGATCCTCCTGCCTTGGACTCCCTAAGTACTGAGATTACAGGTGGGCCATCATGCCCAGTCTCAGACAGTTTATAATTTTACTACAATACAGTATTTTTTGAACACAGTATCAACTATGGAGCACCTACCCACCTGCCACTCCAGCTTCCTTCCTAATTAAACCTCATCTCACAGGCAAGAGTGTGCCCAGTGCCAGGGCTACACTGGTTTACCCATCCCCCTTTCCCAGTGCCTGGTCCAAGAGTGGGCATGTGTCCCAGCTCTATAAGAGAGACAGGGACAAGGCTGCTGGGGCTGTGGAGGTATCTTCCTTCCTGACGAGAGCAGAACAGGGAGAACGCTCCTGTATTGCTGGCCACTCTGGCTGTGGATACTCATTTGAAGAGTGTTGCTCAGAGCAGTAGTGGCCACTCTGTAACAATGAGAATGGCAGAGCAAATGGCTCCAAGAAAATCTTGGTGACATCTGGCTGCCACCCAACTCTGGAACCATCTATCTCTGGACTTATTGCTATGTGAGCTAAACATTCTCATTACTTAAGCCACATGCTCATTTTCTGTTACTTGTGCTGATCACATCCTGTTATAGGCAATTATCTGTCTGGCACTGAATAAACTTTTCATGCGCACTCTGATTAAAGCTACTACTGTCTCATTCTTACAGAAAATAAAATAAATAAAACAGAACTTAGGGAGGATATGTGATTTTTTTTCCTTCCGCTCAAAGTTACTGGTGGAGTTGGATTCAAACCCAATCCTGACTCTAAAGCTCATACTGTCTCCTAACCATGTAGTTAACAAAATAAACAAGCCTACCTACCCTTCTCTTTTTCTGTATCTAACAACAAGTATACACACAGATGTAGGTAGTAATAGATTTGCATCTATTTGCACTCATCTATGAATCTGGCTTTGGGCTTTTCTAACGTCCAAGAAAACAGACTCACCTTGTCTTTTTCCCCCACCCTTTTTATTGATGAGATCTAATCTGTACATCAGGGACCTAGAGACAACCCATGAGGACTTTGATAAGGTTCAAGCCCCAGAACTGATAAAACAAATGTGAAAATGATACATGCTCTTCCTCAAACTTTCCTGGACGGGTCTAAGAACTAAAGACTGCAAAACACCCAACATCTAACAACACAGGACCAATGAGCTAGTCCAAAAAAAACCCCAAAAAGCAGAAGAGTATTTCTGAACCAAAGACACAGAACAGAGAGGACAACAACGAAGACCCACTGGCAGTGCATCAGCTATTTAAAAGAAGAAAAATGCTGGAGTCAAGGGTTAATCAAAGTTCAGTCTTAGACCAAACAGGACTTCCAGGGCTCAACAGACCTGACATGAGCTTCAGTTCCAGAAAGGACAATGTGGTCACCAAATACTCAATGCCTTTCTTACAGCTGCTGGCTGGACAGCTTGGGGCTCTGTAGGAAAAGCCCCAGTCATGATGAATAACAGGCCTGAGGAACTGCCTAAAGGAAGACACTAGAAGCTGGAGAAGGGCAATTCTTTTTTTTTGAGTTGGAGTCTCACTCTGTCGCCCAGGCCGGAGGGT
>NW_007251042.1:162067-173545 GCF_000164805.1 Carlito syrichta | reverse complement strand
ACCACACCCGGCTAATTCTTGATTTATTATAGAGATGAGGTCTCACCAAGTTGCCCAGGCTGGTCTTGAACCCGAGGGTGTAGGCAATTCACTCGTTTCAGCCTCACAAAGTGCTGGGATTACAGGCTGAGACACCAAGCCTGGCCAAGGGCAACTTTTATTGAGACCCCATGATTCATCTTGTCCTAGAGGCAATGTGCTATGATGCCAGCAAAGGGCAGCTGTGCCACCAGTGTGTGCCACAGAACACTGCCACATGAGGCCTTTCTCTACCTGTAAACACTGCTCCAGTAGAACCAGGGAAAACCCCAGTCTTATTGTCAAGGCAAGAGAAAAACCTGTTCCCTCAGGAACAACAGTGTGTGACGGATGACCTGGTGATGGGAACAAGATCACAGATACCTAAGCTCAATGGCAAGTGCAGTCAGCAGGGACTGGGATCCATGCTGAGCAGGTGGCCCTGGCAGTGCTAGGATGGAAGGAGATATATGCAAGCCTCTCAAACTCAAAGCTTTTGAGGTGCAGGTCATTTGCCAAGTGTTAAAGAGGCCATTTGTCAACAAATCCCTATCTTCTATCTTACCAAGGGTTTTTTTGTTGTTGGCAATATTTGACTTAATGTGGTAATAATTCGCCATAAATGGTCATAAGCTTCATTTGAGGAGTATTAAAATGGAAGCTGCAAGAGTCCTGACTAGTCATTACAGAAGTGAAAATGCAGGGAACAAGTCTTGCGCCCACCATGGCATCCAAAGGCATTTGTAGGCTGCTGGCGGCATCTCTGACTTCTTCCTTTCTAATAGAATCTACAGCTAGCAACTCACACAGGAAGCGCTTGCCTAACCAGGAAGAAAAGGCATAGGACAGCCTGACCTGGATACCGGCAGCATCTGGCTTAGAGTAGGGATGGGATGCAGAGTGAACTTGAAGGGGCAAGAATGGGAAAGTGAGTAGCACTAGTCAGTTCTTCTGAGAGACTATAAGAATCTCTATTTTTGAAAACATACTTAGGCATAGGATAGGGAAACTAACATTTATTGAGTGCCAATGGGTATGGCCTTGTGCAAGGAGCTTTCATCTATTATATCCCATGTAATCCTCACACCAACCCTGTGAGGTAGGTATTATCCCCAGTTGTGTCAGACGAGGAATATGAGGCTCAGAAAGGTTAGGTAGTTTGTCCAAGGACACATAACTAGGAACTCACAAGCTGGAACCGAGCACTTAAATCTCAGACTTATTACCTGGTCTCTCTCCTGCGCTGCCTCCTGGGAGGAATGAGAGGCCACCAGCAAAAGATGCAATTCTCACTTCCTGCCCCTACAGCCCAGTGGCCACCGAAAGAAGCCCGCACCTTCCCAGACCCTCCTCCTCTACCTTGGAAGGATGCAGTCATTTGAAGAGATTAAGACATAAATATAAAAATAAATAGCAAGGACAAGTCCCCTGCAACAAGGATATGCAGACTCCATGCGGTGGGAAGGTCATTGTGCCGTTCACAACTGCTGTGGGAGGGAGCCTTGTGAACCCTGGGGAAAGCTTGGACAATGACTGTCAAAGGCTGGAGTGGGTGGGCTCAACAGGGCCCTTCTGGGTCACACAGATTAGAGAACAAAACATCTGGAGCAGGCAGCAGCCATGGGCACGGGCACCATCCTCCTCCATCTGCTCATTTTACCGGTGTTTGTGATCCAAGAGGGATTCAAAATCAGGGGAACATACAAGTTTGTGCTTCACGTGTCCCAGGACTGTCATCTCCCCCGTCCTACTGTCTCCAAGGCCCACGGACACCAGCTCCTGCCAATCAGTAGAGACAGCAATAAGAGCCACGACCACACGTCCCAGAGCACAGTCCTGTGAATCTGAATAGGATACTTCCAAGATTCCCTCTTCCTTATTTAGCAATGGATCCCCAACTCTCCTTAAGCCCTTCAAAGGCCACTCCCTGCCCCATAGGGGCTCTCACCTGCAGGAAAGAGCAGGCAGTTCCCATGGTCACATCCAGAGTCACCTTGCCCAGAAGGAGCTGCACCTTTCCTGACTTACGGATCAGCAGCTTGCCAACCTGACCTTCTGTCAGGTCAGCCAGGGTACAAGAATTCTCTGCCAGCCTCGCTTCCTGCAGACAGAACCAGAGGATGGAAACTAGGCAAGGAGCATTTTTCTCTCTCTTTCATGAAGGAAACGCATGCTGCCTTCCAGAGAAAGGCGTTGGCAGTAAAGGTCAGAATGAACCCCCCAAAGGACAGAATGAACTCCTGTCTGCAACTGGTTAACAAAACAAAACCAACAGTAAACAAATACACAAATGGACAAAATATCAGTAACTGCTGAAACTGAGTGATGGTACATGGGACTTAATGTTCTCTCATCTGTTAATTTTCATCTGAAAATTTTCATGATTAAAAAGTAGGCTGGGTATGGTGGCTCACGCCTATAATCTCAGCACTTTGGGAGGCTGAAGTGAGAGGACTGCCTGAGCCCACGGGTTCGAGACCAGCCTGGACAACTTGGTGAGACCTCATCTCTACAATAAATCAAAAATCAGCCAGGCGTGGTGGTATATGCCTGTAGTTCCAGCTACTTGGAAGGCTGAGGCGGAAGGATCACCTGAGCCCAGCAGTTCGAGGCTGCGGTGGCTGGGAGTGTGGTACTGCACTCCGGTCTGAGAGACAGAGTGAGACTCCAACTCAACAACAACAAAAAAAAGTAAACATACATATACACACATACACAATTGGGATCAGAAAGCCCCATGGCCCTCGCAGGTACCAAGGGCAAACGGTCATTATAGTCATGCTGGGGTGGCATACTTTTGCTTCCCCTGACAGGTCGTTTCTCCGCTAGTCCCCCCACCCTGAATTCTCAAAGGACTGGCTCCTAAGCATACCCGGTCTTTCTCCTGCTTGACAACCATCATTTGTCCATCCTCGCTCTGCACCTCTGTCTTGACAGGCTTGATGTCCTGAGTAGGTGGCTGGCCAGGAAGGGTGTCTGGCAGCTGTAGGAACAGCAGTTCTTCCTCCTTGGTGAGGCTCAGCTCCCTCAGCAGTTCTGCTACAGATACATCCTTAGGGAGGCCTGGGGTCTTCCTGGCTGCTCTGGGTGGAGCCTTCATCTTGGCCTCCTCCTCCTCATCTCGTGGCTCCTCTTTCACTGCCCGGGTGTTATAATGGAGACTCATCACGTGATCAACCTCCGTACCATCCTACTGTTTCCAGCTCTGTGCCCCCATCTACTCCCCTGTCACTGAGCCAGGGAGCTGGAAAGAGACACTGATTATGGAGAGGAGCAAGAGCTGGCACATTCAAAGGCTGTGTGACTGACCTAAAAAGAAACATCTGAGACTGGGCCCACTGGCCGTTGTCAGACGCGAACCCTCTGGGAGGGAGAATTTGGCTTCTTTGTTCAGCTCATGTATTTTACAGTTAGAATGGGACGGGATCTGCCCACGAGTAGTAATCTCGGAGGCTCATGTGAGGGATTCCTGAGGGGCAGACATGGAAAAGGAGATGAGAAGTTAACTGACACACCATACCTTTCACACCAGGTACATCTATCTCCATGTCTTCTTCCTTGGGGCCAGCCAGGCAAGGTTTAACATCTGGTTCTTCACTCTCTTCCTTAAAAAGCCATCCCGAGTGAGCCAGCGGTAGCTGCACAGGCATGTTTCGAGTGTCATTCCTCAGCCCAGGGTCATCGATGAACTGCCAAGGAAGAGCTGGGGAGTCACATGGTCTGCCAGCACACATACCTGGATCACAGTATATTTAGTCTGTTTCTGGTTTTGTTTTTTTTTTGAGTTGGAGTCTCACTCTGTCGCCCAGACTGGAGTGCAGTGGCCGCTCCCAGCCACTGCAGCCTCGACCTACTGGGCTCCGGCGATCCTTCCGCCTCAGCCTTCCGAATAGATGGAATTACAGGCATGCGCTACCATGCCCGGCTGATTTTTTAATTTATTGTGGAGATGAGGTCTCGCCAAGTTGCCCAGGTGGGTCTTGAACCTGCGGGCTTAGGCAATCCACTCACCTCAGCCTCCCAAAGAGCAGGATTACAGGCTGAGCCACCGAGCCCAGCTTACTTTAGTCTGTTTCCAACCATACATTCCCGATGCTCAGCAGGATTCCAGGGCATCAGTGAGCTCTTCTGACCCTGACCTAGCTCCCCGAAGGCCCTTTTCCACAGTCACCAAAAAATCCCCTCCCCCCAGCCTCCTGGTACCCACATCATCCTTTTCCAACATGCGCAGAATCTGTTTGGTTTCTTCATCCGTTTCCCTCTTCTCTTTTTTGATGTTGATGATGTGAGAGGGTCCCATGTCTGACACATCCACTGTCTTATCCCAGTTGCCTGTGGGAAATCATCCAGGTCACTAGGGATAAACGAGGAAGAGGCCAACAGCAAGGAAAACTAAACTGGGAGCAGGGGAACTCCACTACTCTTGCCCTTCTCTTGAGCAGTCTGAGCTGAAATTCACTACTGATTCCTTCTCTGTACCTTTTTTCTTCATCATTTCAGCTGGGCCCTGCTCAAAGATTGAGTGGGACTGGATCACTTCTGGGCGGCCCCGGCCCCGTCCATGCCCCTCTCGCTGTCGGTCTCTGTCCCTCTCACGTTTTTCCTTCTTGATGGTTACTTCTTCCTTAGGCCTGGAAAAAAGAATTCATTAAGTGAAACCACTCATTTACTGTGCCTCAGAAAACTGGCCTTATTCTCTCCTCTACCATCTCTCTCCAAGTAAGTGGAGAGCTTATGTGTCAATAATGACTGACACCATGAGAAGCAGAACTCAATCCTAAGTCTAGAACTTTTTTCACTTCCTTGATAAGGCAGGGTCCTTTGACTTTGCTTTACTTTACCTTTTTGTCCAAAATGTAGGGTTTTTTGGTTTTTTTTTTTTTGCATTGACTGAAAGCAGGAAGGCTGAAACGGAAGGGAACTTAAGAAAAAGTGATAATATATTTGTTTAAACTAGTGGTTCTCAGCCGGGCTCGGTGGCTCAGCCTGTAATCCCACGCCTTTGGGAGGCTGAGGTGAGTGGACTGCCTGAGTCCGCGGGTTCGAGACCCGCCTGGGCAACTTGGCGAGCCCTCATCTCTACAATCAATCAAAAATCACCCAAGCGTGGTAGTGCGCGCCTGTAGTTCCAGCTACTCGGAAGGCTGAGGCAGAAGGATCGCCGGAGCCCAGCGGGTCGAGGCTGCGGTAGCCAGGAGTGGCCACTGCACTCCAGTCTGGGCGACACAGTGAGACTCCAACTCAAAAAATAAAAAATAAATAAACTAGTGGTTCTCAACTCTGGCTGTAAAAGAGAATCACCCCATGCTACTGCAAACAAGTTAAATTACAATTTCTAGAAATGGAGCCCTAAATGTCTTTTTTTTTTTTTTTTTTTTTTTTTGCAGCTTACACATCAAAATCACCTGGGAGTCAAGACTGACAATCCTTAGTGAAAAAAGCTAAAGACACAAATTTAGATTTCTGAGCTACACACCTGGTTACTTCCCAAAAGCCCCAAATTCAGAGCAAGTAAATAAGGGGCAAGTATTCAGAAGGCCTAGCTACTTACTCTTCCTTGATCTTCCGACTGATGATATTTGGGGTGAAGGTTTTCTGAAAGTAAAATACAGGAGTCACTGATTTGTTAAGTTCTGACCCCAAAGTACAGAGGAAAATCAAAACTCCCAAAGGGTACTGTCTATGGACCAAGACCACCACGGCTCTCCTCTGCACATTCCACAGTGCTGTCAGAGTTTTATAGATAGACATGTGCCCGAAAAGAAGGAACTTCATGCCACAGTGGCACTAAAAATCATTTTAACTAGCGGCCCTCTGAAAGGAGAGCCTCTGGGATTTCTAAAAGCAAAGAAATTTATTTAGTCTCCTCTCTTGTCTTCAAACTGCTATAGAAACCAGTCAGTATCATGGGAAAACAGTTCTAAAAGCAAGGTTTAAGGAGGGATGATCGGAGATCTGCCAGTTCTCTCAATTCGATAACAGTTACCAACACCAGAATTTCCCAAGGCAAAGTTATCTTTAAAAGCTGGCTGCTTTACACTTGCCATCCCGCCCTGACCTCTTGCAGGGCTACTCTTCACATCTACAGTCATATACATATGGAAGAGGCCACAGAGCCTCTAATGCCATGATTAGAGTTCATCACACTCTAGATAAGAAGTTTGCACATTGGGATGATGGAGAATTCTGAACTCTCTAACACCGCAAGCAATGTTTATATGTCTGCCTGGCTTTCGTGGGTTTTTAAAAGGTGTCCAAAACACACAAAATAAACAATGCTCAAGTTGCTTTTGCACGTCTTAATCCTCTTTCAACCACCTCTGAGAAATATCTCAGTATTTTGTACCAAGTACCTAGAATTGAAGGTAGGCTAGACTCCCTAACATTGAAAGAGGGGTGGGCGGAAGTTTGGGGACAAGATTCACGAGGCCCAACAACACGCCTGGCACACAGCAGGCCCTACACGAACATTAGCTGAATCCCAGGGGCCTGGAATTCAAGGTAGGTGGGTACCTTCTTGACTCCCCCGAGGGTGAGGTCCCTGGAGCGGATGGAGGGAAGGCGGCCGGGGGTGGGGGGGGGCGCCGGCCGCCGCCCGATAAGACCCCGGGCTCCAGACAGGAGGGGCCGGGGCCCTCCCGGAGCGCTGGGTTCGCCCGCGGCGTTTCCTTCCGACATGCTGCCTGAGAGAGAAGGGGCAACGAAATCACTCGAGGAGACCGACACGCGGACCCCAGGCGGAACCCCACCCACTCGGCCTCCCGCCCCCTCGTCAGGGCGTCCCTCCGGCGGCGTCTCGGCTCCTCCCCCTCCCACGTGGCGAGACTCCCCGGACCACGTGGGCTAGATCCTCTGGCTCGCGACCCCCCCTCTGCCCCAGCACCCGCGCCAGGCACCAAACAGAGAAGCACCTGGGACGCGGCTCCACGCCGCAGGTCACGACTTCACCCCCAACACCAGCCCCTGGCCTCCGTGCTGGGCGGAAGTCTGCGTGGCAGGGCCCGGGCGCCGCCATCTTGCCGCGAGGCGGAAGTGACGTTAGGGGGGCGGGACTGGGCCACAGTATTTATTAGGCGGCTCCTCGCTCCCCTCCGCCTTCTCTTCCCGGTTCTTCCCGGAGTCGGGAAAAGCTGGGTTGAGAGGGCGAAAAAGGAAGAGGGGGTCGGTGTGGGCTACGTCGCGGTGCGGACCTCGGGGGGGTCTCGGTCCTGGGCGGAAGGGTGGAGGCGCCGAGCTCAGGTTCGGGGTTTCTCCGCGGCCACTACGCCGCAACGTGGGAATTCGCCACGGCGGAGCCCCTGGGAGCAGTGGGGTCTCGGCGCGGGATGAGTCGAGGGTCGTGGGGGTGGAGAGCGAGACCCGGGCTCAGGTTCAAGGAGTCCTGGGCCCGGCCGATATCTGGCTTCGGGCTCTTCATGGTGACCTTGGAGTGGTCACTGTACCTCCTGGCAGCGGCCTCGCCCATCATGCTCGGGGGTCCCCTTTCCGGGACTCCTGGTGGGGTCCTGGGTTGGCTTTGGGGACAGCGGCAGTGGACCAAACGGTGCCCCAACGCTCCCACCCTGTGCTCACGACGGTGCGGGGGCCCTCGTGCACTCTTGGTAAAAGCCTGAAAGGAGCACTTGCTGGAGGGACACATTTTAAGAACGTCTTTTGATTCCGACGTTAGCAAATTTAACATGAACAGTGTCCTTTAATGCTATCCTCCCACCCATATGCAACCAAACTATTTTTGCTAGAATGCCACATTAGAGTACTAGTATTAAAGTTTGTGTAATACATCCCATCACCTTCATAGTGTTGTCATATTGTACCACAGTTAGTACCTTTTTCTTTTATTTGAGTTGGGGTCTCACTTTGTCACCCAGGCCGTAGGGCGGTGACACAATTACTACTCACCGCTGCTTCCACCTCCTGCGCTCCCAAGTAGCTAGGACTACAGGTGCACTACCACGCTCGACAAATTTTTTGATATTTTGATTTTTGTAGAGACAGGGTTCCTGGGCTCAAGCGATCCTCAAGCATGGCCTCCCAAAGTGTTGGGATACCACTGCACCAACCCTGTATCCTCCTTTTTCAAATAATAGTTTTTTGTTACTTCATGGAAGACTGCATCATTCTCTGGTGGCTATTTGATGATTTACGTATTTTCTTGTTTTAAAACAGATTGTTTCTTTTCTGTATTGTAAATAAGGCTATAATGAGCATCTGGTGCAACTGATTTTTTTTTTTTTCTTTTGGGTTATATCTTTGGGACAGGTTTCCAGTCTTGAGATAATGGACCAAAAGATGTTTTGTTTTGTTTTTTTTCTTAAGTAAACTTTTGGCTGGGTGTGATGGCTCACTCCTGTTATCCTGGCTCTTTCCACAGGATCACTTGAGCCCAGGAGTTAGACAAGCGTAGGCAACATAACAAAACATCTTCTCTACAAAAATACAAAAAATAAAAGTAAAATAGTCAAGTGTAATGGTATGCACCTGTAGTCCCAGCTACAGGAGAGGCTGGGGAAGGGGAATCACTTCAGCCCAGGAGTTCCAGGTTACAGCGAGCTGTGATCACACCATCACATTCCAGTCTGGGTGACCGAGTAAGACCCTGTCTCTAAAAAAATAAACTTTTTGTTTTGAGATAATTGTAGGTAACATGCTGTTGTAAGAAATAAGACAGAGAGAGCCCAAGTACTGTTTACTTGATTTCTCCCCAATAGTAACATTTTGCAAAACTCATGCCTCCTGAACCTCCAAGCCCAAGAGAGTGAAATCAAAGCAATTAAATTCAGTGCCCCAGTCAGAAGCTAAGGACCACTGTGTGTATCTCTGCAGGAGACTGGAAAGGTATCAGTTTGATCACAAACCAGAATATTGACATTGGTACAGTCAAGATACAAGACATTTCTATCACCACAAGGATCCCTCTGCCCTTTTTAGCGACACCTTCCTCCACCCACCTCCTCCCACCATTAATCTGTTCTTCATTTCTATAATTTTTTTATTCCAAAAGTGTTATATAAATGGAATCATAGAGTATTCAACTTCATGGGATTGCTTTTTTCTCTCGGCATGGATCCCTGGAGATTATCCAAATTGTCTGTAATCATAATTCATTCTTTTTTGTTGTTGAGTACCCATGTTTAAACATATGTAAACATAAATTTTTATTTCTCTGGGATAATCGCCCATGAGTGCAATTGTTGGGTCATTTTATGGTAATTGTATCTTGGTTTCATAAAAAAGTGCAAAACTGTTTTCCATATTGGCTGTGCCATTTTGAATATGCACATTTTATGGATCTTTATTCATATTGCTAAACTGCTTTTTAAAAAGGTTGTGCTAAGATGCATCACCACTAAGAATAGTATATATAAGAACAAGAATATGTATAGTATATAAGAATATGTATACTCTTTTGCCACATTCTTTTGCGTATTGGCTCTTAAATTTTAAAACTTTTTTTTGCCAGTTTACTAATACATTAATATTAAGGCTGAGTGTGGTGACTCACACCTGTAATCCCAACACTTTGGGAGGCTAAGGTTAGAGGATTGCTTGAGCCCAGTAATTAGAGACCAGTCTGGGCAACGCAGTGAGACCTTGTGTCTACACAAAAATTTTTAAAATTTGTTGGAGGCCGGTGTCGATGACTCAGCCTGTAATTCCAGCACTTTGGGAGGCTGAAGCGAGTGGATTGCCTGAACCCGCGGGTTTGAGACCAGCCCAGGCAACTTGGTGAGACCTCATCTCTACATTAAAAATACAAAATTAGCCGGGCATGGTAGTGCACACCTGTAGTTCCAGCTATTTGGCAGGCAGGGGCGGAAGGCTCGCTGGAGCCTAGCAGGTCAATGCTAGGGTGGCCACGAGCATGCCACTACACTCCAGCCTGGGCGACGGAGTGAGACTCCAACTCAAAAAAAAAAATTTTGCTGGACATGTTGGCATGTGTCTGTAGTCTCAGCTACTCAGTAGGCTGAAGAGGAAGGATCACCTGAACCCAGGATTGGAGGAGGCTGCAGTGAGCCATGATTGTGTCACTACACTTCAGCCTGGGTGACAGATGAGACTTTGATTAAAAAAAAAAATTATAGCCAGGTATGGTGGGTCATGCCTGTAATCCCAGCACTTTGGGAGGCAGAGGCGAGAGGATTGTCTGAACCCAGGGATTCGAGACAAGCCTAGGCAACTCGGTGAGACCTCATCTCTACAATAAATCCAAAAATTAACCTGGTGTGGTAGTACCACGCCTGTAGTTTTAGCTACCTGGAAGGCTGAGGCAGAAGAATTACCTGAGCACAGCAGGTGGAGGCTGTGGTGGTCATGAGTGTGTCACTGCACTCCAGCCTGGGCAACAGAGTGAGACTCCTACCTCCCCCCCCAAAAAATTAATATTTTGTTATGTTGCTTTCTAACCTGACCTTTTGTTTACTTCTTTCTCCATGTTGCTTTTTATAACAAACCAAACCAAACCAAACCAACTCCTTTTTTGTCTCCTGCAAAGCTACACAGTGGCCCTTAGCTTCTGACTGGAACACCAAATTAAATTGCTTTGATTTCATTCTCTTGGGCTTGGAGGTTCATGAGGTATCAGCTTCTATTTTTTTGTTTTATTCTTTTCACAAAGATACTTATGTTGTAGAAAATTTGAAAATTTTTTTTTTCTGAGTTGGAGTCCCACTCTGTTGCCCAGGCTGGAGTGCAGTAGCACACTCACGGTCATCGCAGCCTTGACCTGCTGGGCTTCCGTGATCCTTCCACCTCAGCCTTCCAAGTAACTGGAACTACAGGCACAAACCACCATGCCCAGCTAATTTTTTAAATTTATTGTGGAGATGAGGTCTCACCAAGTTGCCCAGCCTGGTCTCGAACCAGTGGGCTCAGGCAATCCTCTCATTTCAGCCTCCCAAAGTGCTGGGATTATAGTCATGAGCCACCACACCTGGGCGAAAATTTGGAAATTTTAGAAAGCACTGGAAGAAAATTAAACCCATCCGTTATTATTCCATCAACTGTTTTATATGCTTGAAGTTGTCTTTCTATGCACTTAGATTTTTTTAAATTGGGATATTTTACATATGATCCTTTAATGTACTTTTACTCTTTTTTTTTTTTTTTTTAGTTGGAGTCTCACTCTGTCGCCCAGACTGGAGTGCAGTGGCCACTCCCAGCCACCGCAGCCTCGACCTGCTGGGCTCTGGCGATCCTTCTGCCTCAGGCTTCCAAGTAGCTGGAACTACAGGCGCGCGCTACCATGCCCGGCTGATTTTTTGATTTATTGTAGAGATGGGGTCTTGCCAAGTTGCCCAGGCGGGTCTTGAACCCGCGGACTCAGGCAATCCACTCACCACGGCCTCCCAAAGTGCTGGGATTACAGGTTGAGACACTGAGCCTGGGCTACTTTTACTCTTTTTTTTTTTTTTTGAGTAGGAGTCTCACTCTGTCGCCCAGACTGGAATGCAGTGGCCG
>NW_007251042.1:161770-162047 GCF_000164805.1 Carlito syrichta | reverse complement strand
TTGTAGAGATGAGGTCTCGCTGCCCAGGCGGGTCTCGAACCTGCGGGCTCAGACAATCCATTCACCTCATCCTCCCAAAGGCACGGGATTACAGGCTGAGCCACCAAGCCCAGCTACTTTTACTCTTAACAAATATTTTTCTGAGTTATTATTCTTCTAAATTATGATTTTTAAAAAATCCAGATCTCAAGCCGGGCTCAGCGGCTCAGCCTGTGATCCCGCGCTTTGGGAGGCTGAGGCGAGTGGACTGCCTGAGCCCGCGGGGTCGAGACCCGCC
>NW_007251042.1:157528-161507 GCF_000164805.1 Carlito syrichta | reverse complement strand
CCAACTCAAAAAAAAAAAAAAATCCAGATCTCACTCTGTCACCCCAAGCTGGGGTGCAGTGGCACAAGAGTGGCTCACCACAGCCTCAACCTTCTGGGTTCAGGGGATCCTTCCACCTCAGCCTCCTGAGTAGATGGGATTACAGGCGCCTGCAGCCACGCCTGGCTAGTTTTTTGTAGACACAAGGTCTTGCTATGTTTCCTAGACTGGTCTTGAACTCCTTTGGCTTCCCTAAGAGTTTAGATTACGGCATGAGCTACATGTCCGGTCTTAAATTGTAAATTTTAATGGTTAAATAGTACTCCACATTGTTGTCTTGCACCATAATTTATTTTACCAGTTACCTTCTTGTAATGGCTATGGAATTTCATAGCATTTTTCACCTTCCAAAGGACAAGTGGAGAGAAAACTTAACTCAGGCCTTGTGCTTTTGGCATTTTGAGCATTACTTCCTAACTATGATTATTATAATTTCCTTTCCAGAATATTCTCCACCTTCCTTCCAGTTAAATTCATATACTTTCAGCATCATCCTGCTTTCTTTCTTTTCTTGCTGCCACATCTCTCTTCATTTTCTCTGAGAGTGTTTAATCTTTCATCTAACCTCAAGGGAAACTTGTAAATTATTCTTAGCTGACCCTTGTGTAATAGATGTGATTCTAGCAGATCTTAGTTTGTTATGAATAACATTTTAATGTATCTTGTTTCCAAAAATGTCATCATAAAGATAATAATCTCATTGTTTTCTGACAAGTAGCCTAATGAAACTGATAATCAAGCTTTTAAGAACAAATATAGTTTGGGGGGGTATAAATGCAGCCTTCAGAAGGTATAAATAAAGTCTGTCAAAAGCCCGTTCCTGTGATTTTATTGATGGACCCTGAAAATAAGAAATGATCCAAGATGGCAGTTGCAGTAGCTTAAGCCTGTAATCCCAGCACTTTGGGAGGCTGAGATGAAATGATTGCCTGAGCCCATGGGTTCGAGACCAGCCTGGGCAACATGGTGAGACCTCATATCTACAATAAGATCAGAAAATTAGTCAGGCGTGGTAGAACACGCCTGTATTTCTGGCAACTTGGAAGGTTGAGGCAGAAGGATCGCCAGAGCCCGGCAGGTCAACGCTGGGGTGACTGTGAGCGTGCCACTGCACTCCAGCCTGGGCAACAGAGTGAGACTCTGACTCAGAAAAAAAAAAAAAAAGAAAGAAAAAGAAAAAAAAGAAATTATCCAAGATGAAGGAAGATTTGGGACAACAACCAGAAAAGAAAACACAAAATGAATAAAGACCTGTTTTGAATATGTATTGTAGAATAAAAGGAATGTGTGGTATGAGAACTCTATCCAAGTTCAAGCTATTACATGTTCTCTACGTGTAGTTTATCCTAGTTTATTGGCATCATTTTGCAGGCCATTCATTTGCTGGTTCCTCCTTATCGCTTTGGCTGCTACACATTGGAGAGCTCTAGAATGTCCTGGGAAATCTTCCCCTTTTTCTGCATACTTACTCCCTTGGCAATGACCCAGTTTATCAGTTTCAAACAGTGTAACGTATGCTAATGACTCCTAAATGCTTATCTCCAGTCAAGGCCTGCCTGAACTCCAGATGTGTATCTCTGCCTCTTCCACATCTGCATTTGGGTGTCTGCTAGGCATCTCAAACCTGTGTCCACATCCAGAATCTCGATCTCCCTCCTTAAACTATTCCTCCAAAGTAGTCTCCATCTCAGTAAATGGTAACTGAATCCCTCTCGGTGTTCAGATTTAAAACTTTGCAGTTCTTCTTGACTTTTCTTTCTCTCGTGCATTGCATCTAATACATCAGCTCTTCCAGATAGGTCCAGGATCTTGCCACATCTCACCAACCTCGTCCAGGCCACCATCATTTTTGCTGTGATTATTCTAATAGCCTCTTAACTGGCCTCCTTCCACCTGGGCCCTCCCAGGCTAGTTTGCACATAGTGCAATTGACACATTTCACATTAGGTCACATCTCTGCTCTAACCTCCCCAATGACTTCCTATTACAGCGTGAAACCCAGAGGCTTTAAAAAAATTATTTTTAATTTTAATTTTTTGAGTTGAAACCCAGAGGCTTTAAAAATATTATTTTTAATTTTAATTTTTTGAGTTGAATTCTCACTCTGTTGCCCAGGCTGAAGTACAGTGGCATACTTATGGCCACTGTAGCTTCGACCTGCTGGGCTCAGGCAATCTTTTCACCTTAACCTTCCAATTAGATGGAATCGCAGGCACCTGCCACCATGCCTAGCTAATTTTTTTATTTATTGTAGAGATGGGGGTCTCACTAAGTTACCCAGGCTGGTCTTGAATGTCTGGGCTCAGGCAATCCTCTTGCCTCGGCCTCCCAAAGTGCTGGGATTACAGGTGTGTGCCACCATACTCGGCCCCCAGAGGTTTTAGAATGGCCTATGTGGCCCTGAGTAATCTGTCCCTCCACCTACCATCTCTCTGGCCTCTACTTCTCACATGCTCTGCTCACTCATTGCCCAGCTGCACTGGTGCCCCTGCTGTTCCTGGACCATATCTGGCATGTAACTGCTTCCAGGCCTCTTCACCTGCTACCTGAAATGCTCTTCCCCACATAATTCTGCATGGTCCCCTCCTTCCCTTCAATTAGGTTAAAAAAAAATCCTGGGCAACCCTCTCGGTCCCCTCCCACTGTGGGAGTTTTTCTGTCCTCTTAATAAATCCTGCTTTAAAAAAAAAATCCTAAAGTCATCTTTTCAGAGTCCTTTGCTTTCAGAGTCTCTGATGGTCCTATTTATAATTATAACTTCCCACTCCTTCATGACATTTCTATCCCTATTTACTGACTTATTTTTCCCTATAGCAGCACCCTCTGATAGACTATAGAGTTTCTTTCTTTCTTTATTTTCTTACCTATTTAATTATCTGTGTCCCCCCCCCACTAGAATGTAAGCCCCATAAGAACAGGGTTTGTTGGTTTTTTTTTTTTCTTTTTTTGAGTTGGAGTCTCACTCTATTGCCCAGGCTGGAGTGCAGTGGCATGCTCACAGCCACCCCAGCGTCGACCTGCTGGGCTCAGGCAATCCTGCTGCCTCAGCCTTCCAAGTAGCTGGAACTACAGGTGTGCGCTACTGTGCCCGGCTAATTTTTTAATTTATTGTAGAGATGAGATCTCACCAAGCTTCCCAGGCCATTCTTGAACCCATGGGATCAGGCAATCCTCTCACCTCAGCCTCCCAAAGTGCTGGGATTACAGGATTGAGCCACAGTGCCCAGCTGTTTGTTTGTTTGTTTGTTTTCCTTCTTACTCTCCACCCCCACTGCAGTATCTTAAGCACCCAATATAATTTTTTTTTTTTTTTGAAATGGGATCTTACTCTGTCACCCAGGCTGGAATGCAGAGGTGTGATCATGGATCACTGCAACCTTGACCTCCTGGGCTCAGGTGATCCTGCCTCAGCCTCCTAGCTGGGGCGACAGGTATGCGTCACCCTGCTTAGCCAATGTCTTTTTTTTTTTTTTTTACCTTTTGTATAGATGGAGTCTTGCTGTGTTGCTCAGGCTGGTCTTGAATTCCTAGTCTCAAGTGGTCCTCCCTCCTTGGCCTCCCAAAGTATTGGGATTATGGGTGAGTCACTACACCTGGCCTAACATTTTTTTAAATGGATGAATGAATTCTAGTTTGTAGGTAACAGATGGGCAAATCTGGATATGCATTAGAAAAGTAAGGATGGATTGTTTCCAGGAAGTAATTTAAGTTTGGCACCACTGATTTCAAAGCCATCTTTCCCCGCCCCCTCTTTATTTTACAGACAGCGTCTCACTCCATCACCCAGGCTGGAGTGCAATGGTATCGTCATAGCTCCCTGCAGCCTCAAATTCCTGGACTCAGGTGATCTTCTAGCCTCAGTCTCTCGAGTAGCTGACTACAGTTACAAGCCACTACACCTGGCTAATTTTTTAATTTTTACTTTTTTTTTTTTGAGTCA
>NW_007251042.1:145785-157508 GCF_000164805.1 Carlito syrichta | reverse complement strand
CCACCACAACCTCGCCTGCTGGGCTCCGGTGATCCTTCCGCCTCAGCCTTCCGAGTAGCCGGAATTACAGGCATGTGCTACCACGCACGGCTGATTTTTTTTTTGGATTTATTGTAGAGATGAGGTCTCGCTGCCCAGGCGGGTCTCAAACCCGCGGGCTCAGGCAATCCACTCACCTCAGCCTCCCAAAGGCGCGGGATTACAGGCTGAGCCACCGAGCCCGGCTATTTTTACATATTTATTGTAGAGACAGATTTTTCTTGCCCAGGCTAGTCTGGAACTCCTGGCCTCAAACACTGACTTCCCAAAGTGCTGGGCTGAGTGAGCCACTGCATCGGGCCTAAAGTCTTCTTTGAGCTGTATTTTCATGTCTTCTCTATAAGTTCTCCTGCAAGTAACTCTCTTTAAAAAAAACAACTGTGGCAAATATTGGGTGCATGTATTCAGTATTCTACCTCTGGTCCTGGTACCTCATCATGCAGTGCACAGTGGTATCCATATTTCCACTCCAGGGACAACTCTCTGACTATTTCAGTACCATGGTTCTATATGAGTTCCTCCACTTCTCATTTCTCTTATGATTTTTTGCCATTAAAAAAAAATCTTTTGGCCAGGCTCGGTGGCTTAGCCTGTAATCCCACTTTGGGAGGCCGAGGTGAGTGGATTGCCTGAGCCCACAGGTTCGAGACCCACCCGGGCAACTTGGTGAGACCTCGTTTCTACAATAAATCAAAAATTAGCTGGACATGGTAGCACGCGCCTGTAGTTCCAGCTACTTGGAAGGCAGAGGCGGAAGGATCGCCGGAGCCCAGCAGGTCGAGGCTGCGGTGGGCATGAGCGTGCTACTGCACTCCAGTCTGGGTGACAGAGTGAGACTCCAACTCAAAAACAAACAAACAAACAAACAAAAAATCTTTTCCCTTTAAGTTTCCTTTGCCTTTCCAGCATTTCACCCTCTCTTCTGTGGTTTCTCAGCATCTTTCCATGTCCTAAAATGGTTAAATATTTAAAAAAAATTTTTTTTTTGAGATGGGATCACTCTGTCACCCAGGCTGGAGTGTACTCTGTCACCAGGCTGGATCACGACTCACCACAGCCTCAACCTCTTGGGCTCAGGCATTCCTTCCACTTCAGCCTCCCAAGTAACTGGGATTACAGGCACATGCTATTATGCCTGGCTAATTTTTTTTTAAAGTATTTTTTGTAGAGACAAGGTCTCCTTATGTCGCCTAGTCTGGTCTCAACCTCCTGGGCTCAAGCTATCCTCCCATCTCAGCCTCCCAAAGTGCTGGGATTACAAATGTGAGCCAACACACCTGGCCCCCAGAGACTTTAGAATGGCCAACGTCAGGCCAATATTTAAGTTTTTAAAGCAGCTAAAATACTTTTTTTTTGAGGTGGAGTCTCACTCTGTTGTCCAGACTGGAGTGAAGTGGCACACTCAGGGCCACCCCAGCATCAACCTGCTGGGCTCCGGCAATCCTTCTGCCTCAGTCTTCCAAGAAACTGGAACTACAGGTGTGCTACCACACCCAGCCAATTTTTTATTTATTGTAGAGATGAGGTCTTACCAAGTTGCCTGGGCTGGTCTTGAACCCATGGGCTCAGAGAATCCACTGGCCTCGGCCTCCCAAAGTGCTGGGATTACAGGCTGAGCCACCAAGCCCAGGCTAAAACAGCTAACATACGTATTCTATTCTTTAGTCAAGCTCAGAAATGTGTCCAGTTTTTAGAATCACCTTACTGCTCTTTATTAAGTTCAAAATAGATGACCAGTGAGGGTTGTAGGATGTCTAAACACGATTTCAAAATGAGAAAGTAAAACATGAGCACAGAGAAATCCATGCAGCTCTTATAAACGCTCATTATTCACTCTCGTTATTGTAAACGCAAGTAAATGAACAAGGTAGTTTCTGTGGACTCTGCGGATGTGAAAGCATTCACTGGCCCATTGAATGCCCACACTTAGTTTAGCCATGGGGAAATAAATAAACAATTTGAGTCCATAAAGTGCACAAGGAATATTAAGACTAAATTTTTGTTTACGTATAGCCTCATTCTCTATTACATTAGACTCTATATTTGTTATGCATCCTTCTACCATGAAGAATCTGGCCTTTGTACTCAGGAGACCATTAGTCTTACTACTAATGGGCTGAGTTCCTCCACAGTCCACCTTTTTAAAATGGCTACCTCTCAAGTTTGCTGTGAGAATCACATTCCTAGCCGTATGTCTTGGTGCTTAACAAATGCTTTTGTTGGCCGGGCTCAGTGGCTCAGCCTATAATCCCAGCACTTTGGGAGGCCAAAGCGAGTGGATTGCCTGAGCACACAGGTTCAAGGCCAGCCCGGGAAACTTTGCAAGACCTCGTCTCTACAATAAATTTAAAAATGAGTCAGCCGTGGTAGCGCACGTCTGTAGTCCCAGCTCCTTGGAAGACTGAGGCGGAAGGATCGCTAGAGCTCCGTAGGTTGGTCAACACTGGGGTGGTCATGAGTGTGCCACTGTACTCCAGCCTGGGTGATGGAGTGAGACTCCAACTCAAAAAAAAAAAATGCTTGTGTTATTATTGTGATAGTCTAAATATAATGTTTAATATGGAAACTTCCAAGCATGCACAAAAGTAGAGAGAATAGCTTATTGGATCTGGAAGCACCCAACTTCAGCACTTATCCACTCTTGTTGTATCTCTACTGCCACCCACTCATTTGCCCCAGATGATTTTGAAACATATCAGATATTATGTTATCCATCCTTAAATGCTACTTCTGACTCAAGCAATTCCCTCTCCTAGACATAGTGCTAGGGGTGTGATTCTCACAGCAAACTTGAGAGATAGCCATTTTATGTCTCTCTAAAGCGTAAGCACTCTTTTAAAAAATAATAACTACAGGCTGGGCACAATTGCTTATACCTGTATCCCAGCACTTTGGGAGGTGAAGGAGAGGGAATTGCTTGAGGTCAGAAGTTTGAGACCAGCATGGGCAGCATAATAAGACCTTGTCTCTATAAAAAATAAAATAAACAAACCAGGTGTGGTGGCACATACCTATAGTCCCAGGTACTTGGCGGGGGCTGAGGCAGGAGAATCACTTGAACCCAGGAGTTTGAGGCTGCTGTAAGCCACAATCATGCCACTGTACTCCATCCAGCCTTGGTGACAGAGCAAGACCCTGTCTCAAAAACAAACAAAAAACTCACTATGTCATTATCAGAGCTAAAACTTCTTAAACACCAAATACCCAGTTAGTATTCAGATTTCTCCAACTGTCATGGGGGTTTTAAAAAATCGTTTGCTTCAAACAATATCTAAATAAGGTGCACATTTAAAAATATTTTATTGGATATATAAGTAAGATGTGGAAAGAGATTTTACTGTAAGGGTGTGCAATGTAGTGAGGTTTAGAATGGAGAAAAATAATTATAAAGGAGCAGGGAATTGGCTCTAAAAAAGGTATATGACTGACAATAGAACTCTAGACCGCAATTTAAAATGATACTGTAAAAAGACAAAGTGATGAGTAGAAAATGCATTGGTAAGTGAAAAAAGCAAGTTATAACACCATTCTTTAATTCCATTTTTGCCAATAAATTTATACATATATGCATATTTCTGAATGGTGGGAAAGTGAGAGATTTTAATTCTCTCTCAAGTTTTACAACAAAATGGTCTCCTCTTCCTACAACGATCGTGTATTACTTGTGTCATAAAAAGTTATGAAAAATAAAAATGCAGCAGAAGTACATCTTGGCGGTGGTTTGGTCTCATGCAGAGCTGGTTAAACTTGGCATGCTATGCTTTGCTCTCACCACGTGTTTTCTCCCGTGATCTGTAGAGCAATTCTCAGGGGCAAGAAGAGGCAGAGGCTCTGGAAGGGCTGTGTCTTCACCTGCCACTCGTGAGCAGCACCACAAAGGGCCATTCAGATGGTTATTGTTCATGCTCAGGCCACATGACCTCATGCAGTCTCCACGTGACATCCTGAGAAGGTAGGAGGCACAGACGGTGCTGGGACTAGTTTTTCTTTGACAGAAGGGGAAACCGAGTCAAAGAGCACCTGCCTTTTTCCTCCCACTGCCCCTCAGTTTGGTCCTAGAGACAAGACTTCGGGTCCAGATGTCATGTGCTGGCCATAACCACGGCGTTACCTTTCGCATCTCTTGTGAGTTTCACCACCGTGGCGTAGGCGTGTGGAGGCGGAACTTGGTAATGTTTGGCCAAGGGAGTGCTTAATCCTGCCTCAGTGTAACACACCACACTGCATTCTGTGGTTCAGGATCTGACCAGACTCGCTCGGGTTCTCACACCCATGTGAGGTAGGCTTGGCTTCTGCTTGGATTTACATTCCACAAATGTTTCATTTTCTGCCCATTGTCACCTCCTCTGACCTCTGCTGCTGGTGCTTTAACCCCAAGTCCCTCTCAGTGAGTGTCCCTTGGACTCAACTCACCTTCTGTTCTCTGGAGCCTGCATGGTGTCTGCTACCCATGCACCAAACCCTCCCTACCCCCACCACACCCCTGTTTGCATGGCCTCCTCGAGGCTGGGCTTTACCTGTGCTGTGAAGCTGGCCACCCTTCCTTCTCTGAATTCTTATCTGTGCCCTGTAATTTAGTTGTATACTCCTTGCTCTTTTTCAGAGAGGGTCTCACTCTATCACCTAGACAGGAGTGCAACAGCACAATTATAGCTCACTGCAGCCTCGCTCTCCTGGGCTCACGTGATCCTCCAGCCTCAGCCTCCTAAATAGCTGGGACTACAATTGTGAGCTAATTCTCAAAAAAAATTTTTTTTGTAGAGACGAGGTCTCACTGTGTTACCCACGCTGATCTTGAACTCTTGGCCTCCTGTCTCAACCTCCCAAAGTGCTGGAATTTCAGGTATGAGCCATCATACCCGACCTCCTTGTTCTGTAATTTTGCCCCCTGAAGACTGTGGACTCCTTACAAGCAGACACCATCAATAATGATGGAAATGAAAGCAGCTCTGACAGGTGACTGGTACTTCTTACATGCTGGGTGGTTTACCTAATTATCTCATTCCATGGTGACAATAAGCCTGTATGATCCCATCAAACAGATGAAGAGACTGAGGCACCGAGAGATCGAGTTTCTTTCTTTTTTTTTTTTTTGAGTTGGAGTCTCACTCCATCGCCCAGGCTGGAAAGCCATGACACAGGCAATCCACTCACCTCGGCCTCCCAAAGTGCTGGGATGACAGACTGAGCCACTGAGCCCAGCCGAGATCAAGTTTCTTAAGCAAGTTCACCCAGCTGGACAGTGACAGGGCAGGCCTTCTCACCGCATCTGCCTAAGTGCAAGCCCACTGCACACATCCTTTGCCACTGCTTGTTGTTTGACTCTAATTTCCTTGAGTGTTTTTCATGTTGGCCTCCACGGGGTTCTCCTTTCTTGGGGGTAGAATAGCCTCCTACCAACATGAGAATGGATATTGCGATCTCTGGCCAAGGTGCCCAGGGCTGGGCTTCCTCTGAGCCCAGAGGGTTTGCTAGGTGTGTTCTCACACCCCCACTTTCTTGCCTCTGTGCCCTTCACTGTTCTACCACCTCTCTCCTGCCCCTTTCCCTAGGAACACCGAAGCAGTCAGAGGATTCTCACTGGGCAATCAGCCCAGAGAAGAGGATCCAGACTGAAGATGGGTCACCCCCTTCTCACACACCCCACCTGGACCCTTCCCCTCTACAGCCTCCCTCCCCTTCCCCCAATCAGAATCCTTGTTTTGGGGCCCAAGCCCTTGGCTAAGCTCCACCCTCTCCCAGCATCCTAAAGTTTGGGGGCTGCATTCAAGTCAGAGATTTCCAAGTAGGGGGTGTGTTGGAGGGACTTCTGAGGGCAGCTTGTCCTGGAAGAATGGGGGAGAGGTGGCAGCCTCTGCTGTCTCCAAGGACATCTGTGTAGCTCCCCGGGAGACCCTCTGCCCTCTCCCCCTCCCACCAGCCGGGCGAGCAGGGACCAAGCTTGCTTATTATCACCTGACGCTGAGCAGCCACTGATCCCATTGGTGGATCCGGATTCGGTCTGGCTCTCTCGTTCTCTCTCGCCTTCTCTGCCTCTCTCTCCTCCACGCTGTTTTGATTTCGCTGTAGCCTCTCTTCTTGCGCTCGCTCGCCTGGGAACATCGGCTCACCAGGGGCCGCAGCGACGCGCTGCAGAGCCAGACAGGAGCTGCCTGCGGGGCATGGAAGAAGCCTCCTTGGCAGCCGGGAGAGGAGCGAGCATACACCGCTGCCTGTGACCCAGCCGTCCAGCCGCTGTCTCCTGCCTGGGGAGCTCACCCACACAGAGGTTTCTCCCTTCCCTCCCTGCCGGGTCTTCTTCTGCAGAGCCCAGTGGAGCCAGGTGAGTGTCCTTCCTCCCCAGAGCATCCTGCTGTCTGTCCTGAGAGGCTAGAAGGTGGGGGGCACCAGAGTCCTGCCACCGCCCGGGGTGCCCACCTGGATCTCCAGGCCTGACGACCTTGTCCCCTTTCCTCCAGGCCCTTGGCAAAGGGGTTGATGACTGAATCTAGTCTCTGGGGCACCACAGTTAGTCACCCCGTGACCATTCTGCTGCAGTCAGCGATGCCAACAGGGACAGTGGTGTGGGGGAAGTGTTCCCTCTGGCACGGCGGCTTTTCTGAATGGGCATGGGGAAGGGGCATCCATGTGTATGACACGTGTGCATGCTTGTGAGGAGGCCAGAGGCTCACTGGCGCAGATAAGTCTGTCTACATGTGTTTGTGAGTGGGTTTTGACTGGCGTGAGGCATGTCTAGGAACATATCTTTCTTGTGCACGTGAGGTACATGTGTGTGGGGGGCGCACTTATCTGAGTAGCCTGTGGGTATGTGTGGGTGGGGGCCCTGGGAGGCGGTGTGCTTAGGGGGTGGACATCTTATTTGTCATGCGTGTGGGCGTACATGTGTGCAACCAGGGGCTTTCTATGTGGAGATGGGTAACTCTAGGGCAGGAGGGAGTGGGCGGTGGGATGTGTGGGCAGACCCGTGTCGGTGCACAAACCTGTTGGCACGAAGGCTCTGGGCTGGCAGAGTGTGGCCAGAGACAAATACGTTTTCAAAGTCACTGTCTTTGAGCTTGGAGAAGACTCAAAAGAGAATCCCAGGATTCAGGCTGGGGTTGCTAGGAGTATGAGCACCCATGTGTGTGCAGGCAGGCATGTGGGTTGCGTGTCTTCTTGAGATGGCACGCGTGCATGTTGGTGCCTGTGGCTTCTTCTTTTCCCAAATATGGCTTGCGAGAAGGTGTGCGTGTGTGTGCGTGAGCCTGTGGCCGTGAACACGTCTGGGTGTGCATGGAGGCAACAGCTTTCAGAGGGAATATTGCGGGGCATTCTTGGAACATGGAAGGTGGTGGGAGGTACCTGGGTGCATGGGTGGGCATGTGGGAGTGGGGACGTGTGGAGGTGTGGAGTGGGTGGGTAGGCACACTCGGCGCATGTGTGTGTGCGTGCGTGCCTGCCTGTGTGTGGGTGTGTACATGCTTGTCTCGGGGTGGATCCAACAGGAGTGTGGGTGTTTCTTGGGTGTTGCCTTAACCTGTGCCTCACACCCGGTCCTTCCCTAGGCATCTGGGCATCAAGCACTTGGGTTCACACCCATCTGGGGCCACCCTGGCTTTTTGCTCTCTCAGTGTCACTCACTGCCACTATCCTAAGGCTGGGATGGGGGTGTCATCTCAGCTTTCCCAGAACTGTAGGGGCAAGGGACACACAGTCACCCAGGTTCCGGGGACCCCCAAGCACCAAACACAGCTGCCCCTATTTCTGGGAAGACTCTGAGGAGAGGGGGATTGAGGCAGGAATAGATGCCTACTCATGGGGCAGGTGTGAGTGGGCGGGTGGGGTCCGCTTAGAGCCTCTCGGGTGGGAGTGTGTTTGCGTCTGTGTGTGGGTGTGAGGGACATATATGTGTTTCCCTGGGAGCTTCTTGCTGGGAGCCCAGGACTCCCCACTGCTCCACACCTGTCCCTGTGAATCACAAACTGGTTTATGGTGGTAGGGTTGTTTCAAGACACCCGATCCCATTTGTTTTATTTTGGGGTACGCCTTGTAGCACCCCTATGCTTACTTACCATAGGATTCCCTGTATACAAAGCCACTGGCATTTGGCTCTGGAGGGGGGCTAAGATGAAACAGGACTTAAGTGACACTTGGGGTCAGTAAGGGCCATCATCCTTAGCCTTCACCCTGTACCTGCCGCCCAGGCAGCCCACAGGTTAATTTTGAGATGCCAGGCTCTGGAACAGCCTTAATTGACGGGAGAGTGTGGGCTGAATCTTCTGGAAGCTATAAATAAAAGTACCTGCTTTCACAGGCACAAGATGCCCTCACTCCAAGCTTCTGGGCAAGGGGAGGAGACAAAGAGGGAAGAGAGGAGAGAAGGAGGTGACATTTGGGAAAACTGGGGTGTGCCGGGGGTTGGGCTTAGGGAAGGGATCTGGGAGGCATAAGACCAAACGCCTCTGGAGAACGCCCCACCCACACCTGCATTCTCCTCCCAGAGATGGTTACTCTCTCCCCCTCTCCCTTCCCAGTCCCAGAGCTCAGGTAAGCCAGGCCAAAGTCAAAGCCAGAGTCAGCTCTTCCCAGCTAATGCACACGTGAGAGGTGAGAGTGACGGGGTCATGGTCCTTGCATACCTGGAAGAGCATCACACATAAGGGTGGAACCGAAGGAGCAGGAGAAGGAGAGGAGAGAAAATGCAACTGTTTGAAAGTGATAGAAGGAGGAGAAATTAATAGTGGAAACACCACATGTACCTGCGCATGCAAATACGCCCCCTGTGTCCCCTCCCCTGCAAAAGAGGACACAACTTTAGCTTAATGATCAAGAACTTGGGCTCCAGAGCTCAAATCATTTGCTTGCTGTGTGGCCTCGGGCATGTTAGATAAATCCCTACTTCAGTTGCTTCATCTGTAAAATGGGGATAACAGTAGTACGCCCCTATTGTGAGACTTGCATAAAATGTTTGCAGAAATGACCAACAGATGTCCATGCTAAAACTAACTACTGAAAGTCGTCAAGGGAGGATGGGCCAAAAGAGAAAAAGTGATCGTCAAAAAATTATGGGTGGAAAAGAGCTGAAAGCAGGCTGTGGCCCAGGCTGCCCCTTCCCACTCGGAATGTCCCTTCCACGGGAACCTACGTGGCACTTATTCTCCCAGCCCTGTGCAGTGGTGACCCTCACTGAGGCACCCCCGGAGAGGAGAGAGACCTGAGTCTGAGGGCCCTGGCACCTGTGGACTTCTGGCTGCCACTGCCGTCACCTGCCCCAAGCCTCGCACCTTGGCTCCTCAGCAGGTGCTTCCTGCCTCTCCCCCTCCTCTCCCCCGTTCCCTCCACCCCCACCATTTTCTCTTTTCACGCCTGCTGGCTAAAGGCCCCCTCCCTCCTCGGCTCCATCTGCTGCAAATCTGTCCCCGCCCAGCGTCCGCAGCGTTCCCACTGCCTCTGCCACCTGTCAGGTGCCGTCTGCTCTGCAGACCCCTCTCCAAGGAGAGCCCCCGGGGAGGCACCCCATTCCACCTTCGGTCCTCCACCTCCAGTCTCCCCCGTGCCATCTTTTCCATCCGATTTATGAGGCAGATGCATTCCACGGGTCCCCGGGGCTCCACCTTGCACGGGATATTGGGAGGAGAGCTCTTTGGGGGCGAGGGTTGCTGATCCTTCCTCTCCCCCCAGTCCCCACAGGAGCCAAACCAGAGGGGAGCATGGAGCTGCTATCCACGCCCCACAGCATTGAGATCAGCAACATCACCTGCGACTCCTTCCGCATCTCCTGGGCCATGGAGGACAGTGACCTGGAGAGGGTCACCCATTACTTCATTGACCTCAACAAGAAGGAGAATAAGAACTCCAACAAGTTCAAGCACCGGGTGAGTAGAAGACGCCCTGAGCAGCTCTCCCCAGCACCTGTTCTTGAAGGAGGCAGGATAATGAGATGCCTGGAACTCATTGTTTGAAGTAGGAGGCCTGGTTAAAATCCAGACACATCTTACTGTGTCATTTTGGGAAATTTACTTGACCTCTCTGATCCTGAGTTCCTTCACTGGTGAAGAGGGAATAATAATTCGAACCCTCACAGGGTCTTTGAGAGGATTCAATGAGTAATGTTTGTGTGGTACTTGGCACGATGCCCAGCACAGAGGGAATGCTGTTATCAGCGCCACGACTGGGACTTCAGACAGGGGCAGAAAGCCCGGACGGGGTGGGGCGCTGGCATCACACACAGGGATGACGTCTCAAGTCCTGGCAGAGCCCTGATTGGGAAGCAGCCTTGCTGCTGGCTGGGTGGGCGATGTGGGACTCTTTTTATGGGTCTTCAGTTCTCCCTCTCCGGCCTCCTCGGCGGTTCTTTCTACCTCTCACCCGCTGGCCTACTCTTTGCTTGGCTTAGAAAAGGAATGTGAGAGTCCTCTGCGGGTGTGTCCTTTCCTGGGGTTAAAAGTCGGTGTGGGGGCGGGTGGGAGGAAGCCTCCCATCCTTGGAGCTGGCAGAGGCAGGGGAGTGGGGTGGACAGAAGCTGGAGGCTCCCAGGACGACAGCACCGGCGTGGGTTACTCACCCCCCCCCGGAACTGGCTCTCCTGATCTGGGTGTCTTTTGGCAGGCCAGTTGCCACGGTGACGTGAATGCTCAACACCACCCCCTGAGCCCTCCCCCCCAAAGAATAAGGCATATTTTCCCTTCCTCCCTGGCTTCTCAGCATTTGCCGTTGCCGTGGAGACGGCACTGCAGTGTGCAGAGCTCTCGAAGTCTCCCTCAAAAACGAAGGTCTTGCCGCCCTCAACTTTGTGGCCTTTCCCCTCAGCTCCCAAGAGAACAGGGTGTCAGAGAGGTTGAAGGAGGGGCAGAGGCTGGGGAGTGTCTGTGTGGCTTTCCCAAGAAAATGGTGTCTAGGGCATGGAGCCACCGAATCCCTAAGACTCTAGCCCTGCTCGGGAAGAATGGGGGCTGTCTGGGGAGCGGGCACTGGGGGCTGCCAAGGTTGGACGTGACCCCTGGTTTGACTTCTGGCTCTCCGTCTCTGCCCCATTTCTCAGGATGTCCCCACCAAGCTAGTGGCCAAGGCGGTGCCACTGCCCATGACAGTGAGAGGCCACTGGTTCCTGAGCCCCCGCACGGAGTACAGCGTGGCCGTACAGACGGCGGTGAAGCAAAGTGATGGCGAGTACCTGGTGTCTGGCTGGAGCGAGACAGTGGAGTTCTGCACCGGGGGTGAGGCGCTGATGTGGCATCCTTGTCCTGCTGCCTTGGCACATCTGGCTTACCTGTGGTCAAGACAGGGAGGGCTTCATCCTAATCCAGCACACACTTACAAACAGCTGCTGTATACCAAGCACTATGCTTAGTCCACAGCAGGGGACACATGAAAGAGACCCTCCCCTGCCTCAAAGAGCCTGCCTTTTCTCCCATCAGAGCTGCGAATACTACTAATCATGCTGGCAGGATCACTTCCATAAGGGATGGAGTTGCTTCTCTGGCTTGGTGCAAGCATCTTTTTTTTTTGAGTGGGAGTCTCACTCCATCACCCAGGCTGGAGTGCAGTGGCACACTCACAGCCACCCCAGCGTTGACTTGCTGGACTCCGGTGATCCTTCCACCTCAGCCTTCCAAGTAGCCAGAACTATAGGCGCGAGCTACTGTGCCCAGCTAATTTTTGATTTATTGTAGAGACAAGATCTCACCAAGTTGCCCAGGCTGGTC
>NW_007251042.1:124041-145765 GCF_000164805.1 Carlito syrichta | reverse complement strand
GTTGCTTTTTATTTATTTGTTTTTGAGTTGGAGTCTTACTCCGTTGCCCAGACTGGAGTGTAGTGGCATGCTCCCAGCCACCCCAGTGTTGACCTGCTGGGTTCAGGTGATCCTTCTGCCTCACCTTTCCTAGTAGCTGGAACTACAGGCGTGTGCTACCACGCTCAGCTAATTTTTGATTTATTGTAGAGACAAGATCTCGCCAAGTTGCCCAGGCTGGTCTCGAACCCACGGGCTCAGGCCATCCATTCACCTCGGCCTCCCAAAGTGCTGGGATTACAGGCTGAGCCGCCAAACCTGGCCCATCTTTTAAAAAATTGTAAAATATGCACAAAAATGAACCATCTTGACCATTTTCTGTCTCTGTGTGTGTGTGTGTGTATGTGTGTGTGTGTGTGTGTCGGGGTTTGACTCTATCACCTACGCTGGAGTGCAGTCTCATGCTCATGGCCACCACAGCCTCAACCTGCTGGGCTCAGGTGATCCTTCTGCCTCAGCCTTCCAATAGCTGGGACTACAGGCATGTTCCACCACACCTGGCTAATTTTTTGATTTATTGAAGAGACGAGGTCTCACTATGTTGCCCAGGTTAGTCTTGAACCCTTGGGCTCAGGCAATCCTCTTGCCTTGGCCTCCCAAAGTACAGGGATTACGAGCATGCACCACCATGCCTGGCTAATTTATTTATTTATTTATATTGTAGAGATGGGGTCTCACTAAGTTGCCCAGGCTAGTCTTGAACCCCTGGGCTCAGGCAATCCTCTTGCCTCTGTCTCCCAAAGTGCTGGGATTATAGGCATGAGCTACTGCACCCAGCCTATCTTGACCATTTTTAATAGAACAGTTCAGTAGTGTTAAGTGGATTCACCTTGGCTGAATTGTCTCAATCTCCAGAACTTTTCCATCCTGGAAAATCAAAACTCTATACCGTTTAAACAACCACTCTCTGTTTCCCCCTGGCAACCTCCGTTCTACTTTCTGTTTATATGGATTTGACCCTTCTAGGTACCTCATGTAAGTGAAATCCTACAGTGCTTGTCTTTTATGACTGGCTTATTTCACTTAACATAATGTCTTCCAGGATTGTCCGTGTTGTAACATGGGTCAAAATTTTCTTCCTTTTAAAAACTAGAGAGTATTCCATCGTAGGATATTCCATTTTGTTTATTTATTTTTTATTTAATTTTTGGAGAGAAAGGGTCTCGCTATGTTGTCCTGGCTGGTCTCAATACTCCTGATGTCAAATGATCCTCCTCTCTCAGCCTCCCAAAGTGCTAGAATTACAGGTGTGAGCAACTGCACCCAGCCACACATTTTATCAATCATCTGTCAATGGACACTCGGTGAGGCAATCACTTTTTGCTTGTCTTGGGCCTCCACTTAGCTTCGGAAAATGGTCTCTGGTCAATATGTCTGCAAGCTCCCTTAGCAGAACTTAACTTGTAGACTCCAGCACAACAGACAGTTGGTCACTGACGTCCTGGCATCTGCCCCACAAGATTCCATTCTTTTAGTGTCCACAGTGAGAACATTCTCAGCCCCAGGCCTCTGAGGCTGCTGGATCCATCCTCTGCCAAGGTCTATGCCCCAAGTCTCCTTGAGCTGCCATTGTCTTGCGAGTGGTTTGTTGTTGTTTTTGTTGGTTTGTTTGTTTTTGTTTTTCAGTTTGACTGCAAAACCCCACTGCTTCTGGTGGGAAAAGCTTCTTAGTTTACTCCTGAGACATCCACGTGGAGTGAACATTTAATTTAAACTGGGGAGCTTGGGGTGGCTGCAATTCAGTCTACACCCCTCTTGCTAAAGCAAGTGCCTTACTAAGGGGCTTACAGGCTCGCAGCATCCCTGCCTGGGCTTAGGGCCCCAGCCCCAGGCCCAGGGGTTCAGTCCTGCTATCCCATTTCCAGCCTTCCCTATTTCTTCTGAGATGCCAAGCAGGGAGCCATTGCCCCTGACCTAACTCTGCCTAAGCATTGCCCAGGCTCAGTTCTCCCTAGACTTTTCCAAGCCCCCACCTGGAATTACATGAGATTGCTGTGGACAGCCTCCTACCTACTGGATCCCCTTCCTCCTTTCAAACCCTTCTTTTGCTTGCTGGTCCTCTTTTTTTTTTTTTTGAGTTGGAGTCTCACTTTATCGCCCAGACTGGAGTGCAGTGGCTGCTCCTGGCCACCGCAGCCTCAACCTGCTGGGCTCCGGCGATCCTTCCGCCTCAGCCTTCCAAGTAGCTGGAATTACAGGCGCGCGCTACCACACCCGGCTCATTTTTGACTTATTGTAGAGATGAGGTCTCGCCAAGTTGCCCAGGCGGGTCTCGAACCCGCGGGCTCAGGCAATCCACTCACATTCAGCCTCCCAAAGGCGCGGGATTACAGGCTGAGCCACCGAGCCTGGCTAGCTGGTCCTCTTTTTACATGCTGACAGTCTGGGATGACAGCCCCTGGGGCCTCTGGCATGATCATGGGGCAGCCCCCTGCCTTTTCTGACCTGGAGAGCCCTGAGCATCTCTGGCAATAAGGGTGCAAAGGTGATGAGGACAGGCAGCATGCAGCTCTCCCTGTTCCCAGCAGAGACCAGCTGGCCTGTTCCCATCTGAGTCTGAGGTTCTGTGACTGTCTTTCTCCCCTGCCGCTCTGGCTGCGGACAGAGGTTGGCATTCACAGTGTGGTGGGGGTGGGGAGAGGAGGTGGTTGCGATCCCTCGGCTGGCCCTCGGCTCACCTACCCCATCTGGGCTCTTGCAGATTATGCCAAAGAGCACCTGGCTCAGCTGCAGGAGAAGGCTGAGCAGATCGCCGGCCGCATGCTCCGCTTCTCTGTCTTCTACCGCAATCACCACAAGGAATACTTCCAGCACGCCAGGTACGCACGAGGCTCCCGGCCATCCAGCTGGGCCTCTCCTCTCCCTCCCCCAGCCTTTTCTGCTCCCACCCTGGTGGTCTGAGTTCACCCCGACCCTAGCAGCTGCCAGACCCTCCTCTAGGGGCCCTGTGTCCTCAGAACACCAGGCTGGCTCTGAAGTGACCATTACTTTGGAATTGGACTCAGGGAAGGTCAAGAGCTCTGGGGTCCATGCTTACAAGTCCAGGTAAACGAGGTCTGGGTTTGACCCCCCTCTTTTTTCATGGGGGCCTACACCACAGGTTAGCTGTCTCTCCAATTCAGGCCCTGGTGCCAAAGGTGAGGTGGCGAGGAGAGCCCAAAATGAGAGCATTCTGAGCACAAAGGTTCTAGGGAGAACTCAGCTCTGTGAGGTGTTTTTTTATTTTTAAGAGGCAGGGTCTGCTCTCTCCCCCAGGATAGAGTGTAGTGGTGCAACCATAGCTCACTGCATCTTTGAACTCCTTTGAGCCATCTTCCCAAGTAGTTGGGACTACAGGTGCATGCCACTATACGTGGCTAATTTTTTAATTTTTGTAGAGGCAGGGGTCTTGCTATGTTGTCCAGTATGGTCTTGAACTCCTGGCCTCAAGTGATCCTCCTGCCTCGGTCTTCCAAAGCATCCTCCTGCCTCAGACTTCCAAAGCACTGAAATTAAGGGCATGAGGAACTGTGTCCAGCCATAGCTCAGTGGTTTTCAAACTGGATGCTGAAGAGTCTGCAGGCTCTGGGGAGGCATCTCAGGGAGCCCTTTAGAATGCTGCCAAGGGGTGGGGGAAGCTGAGGATGAGACCTGGAGCACCCCACACCTACGGTACAGCCCAAGCAACCTCAATGTTATTTGCCTGTGGCCCACCTATGTATAATTTCCTTGGGCGGGGAGAAGAGAGGGATTCTGCAGTCCAAAAAATGTTTGAAGATTGGTGGTGTGATCCAACACCCTCAGCCTACATCCGAGAAATCTAAGGCCAGAGCGGAAGCCAGTTGTCTGGTTGAGCCAGCGAGTCACTTGTCATTGACGACAGCCAGGACCAGGCAAGAGTAAGGCGGGACCAGGGATGTCCACCCTCCCCCATGCCTGCTGACATGGCTCCAAGTCTGTGTTCTTCTGAGGCTCAGCCAGGGCAAACTGCCACTCTGACTGTTTTTATCCTTGCAGTGAGTGGGGCAGGGCGTTTTGACCCTACCCCAGGGCAAGGAGGACCTGGAGTGGGAAGGGGCAGGGCAAGGGAAGGAGTCTTGATGTTTATATTAAAGAGAAGTCCCTTGCGGTGGCTCACATCTGTAATCCCAGCACTTTGAAAGGCTGAGACAGGAGGATCGCTTGAGTCCAGGAGCTCGAGACCAGCCTGGGCAGCATAGACCCCATCTTTACAAAAAATTTTTTAAAAAGTAGCTGGGTGTAGTGGCACATGCCTATATTACTCAGGAAGCTGAGTCAGGAGAATCGCTTGAGCCCATGAGTTCAAGGTTACTGTGAGCTATGATCACACCACTGCACTGTAGCCTGGGTGACAGAGCAAGACCTTTTCTCCAAAAATAGATAAAGAAGTGGCTCAGTTTGGGCTCCTTTATCAGCAAGAACGAGAGAGACAGGGAGTGCCCATGTGTGCCAGGCACCTTCCTTGGTGCCAGGATATAAAGGCATTGTCCACCCTTCTGAGAACCTTGGAGTCCATCAGAGAGACAGTGTGGAAAGACTTAATATAATCTTTAATGTAATTTTTGGGCAGAATTCAGCATCCTGCACCTAGGAGACAACCACATATTTGTCTAATGCAAGTGCTGCTATTTCTGGGGAAGGTGTTCCTGGAAGAGAGGAGGGAACACCGGGGCTGGGACTTGAAGGATGACTAGGAGTTTGCCAAGCCAGGTGGAAAAACATAAGTAGGCAGTCAGTCCAGGCAGAGGGAAGAGCACTGCAAAAGGAGAGCACAGAGGCAGGAGAGAGTGTATGTGGCCACCCCAGAGGATGCTATCCTGGGGACACGGGGGTAGCAGGAGGTGGGATGAGACAAGGAGGCTAGAAAGACCAGATCACAAGGGGCCTTGTTTTTCCTGGAGGCTCCATCAAAGGGGTTCCAGCTGGAGAGTGGCAGGTTCAGATCTCTCTCCCTGAAGGAGAGATCTCCTTCTCCCTGAAGGAGAGATCTCTCTCCAGGGCCCTGCCTGCTCCTGCATTCTGGAATGTTCTATCTGTGACTAGTGGAGGCGGCTGGGGGAGGGCCGGGAGCTGGGCTGGTGGCCTTCCTACACATGGCAGCCGAGCTTCAGCCCGGCTAACCAGGCCTCTTCTCTTCCCTTTGGCGCCCTCCCTGCGGCGGGCAGGACCCACTGTGGGAACACGCTGCAGCCCTACTTGAAGGACAACAGCGGCAGCCACGGCTCCCCGACCAGCGGCATGCTGCACGGGGGCTTCTTCAGCTGCAACACGGAGTTCAACACGGGCCAGCCCCCGCAGGACTCCCCCTACGGCCGCTGGCGCTTCCAGATCCCCGCCCAGCGCCTGTTCAACCCCAGCACCAACCTCTACTTCGCGGACTTCTACTGCATGTACACGGCCTACCACTACGCCATTCTGGTGCTGGCGCCCAAGGGCTCCCTGGGGGACCGCTTCTGCCGTGACCGCCTGCCCCTCCTGGACATTGCCTCCAACAAGTTCCTGACCTGCAGCGTGGAGGATGGGGAGCTGGTCTTCCGCCACGCCCAGGACCTCATCCTGGAGATCATCTACACTGAGCCCGTCGACCTGTCCCTGGGCACCCTGGGTGAGATCAGCGGGCACCAGCTCATGAGCCTGTCGACCGCTGATGCTAAGAAGGACCCCAGCTGCAAGACCTGCAACATCAGTGTGGGCCGCTAGGGATTCCTGGGGAGCTGGGGGGTGAGGGAGAGGTGACAGATGGGAAGGTGGAGGTGGGTGGCCCAGGTTCAGGGAGCTGGCTTTCTCTCCCCTGCCCCCCTGCTCACTCCACTCTGCCCGGCTGCCCTCCCCCCGCCCCTTGGCACTGGAGGCAACAGATGGCGGTCCTCTTTGGTAAGTGTGGCCCACCCCAGGCCTGGTGGACATGGAAGGCTTCTGAGCCTCTGTAGGTTGATGGGTGGGTTGGATTTCTGGAGAACTTCCCCCTTCCTGGTCTGGAGAACTTCCCCATCCTGCTGTTCTTTGCCTCACCCAAGTCTCTGTCTTCGGGAGACCTGCCCACCTCCCGGGCTCTCCCAGGGAAGCCTCCCTGGGCCAGGGCCCACGTGTAGCTTGGCTGCCTCTAATGGAGATGCAGAGAGCTGTGGGGCGCTTCCATAGCCCCACCCACCCCACTCAGGGCCAACCATAGAATGCCCCCTCCCCAGTGAGCTGGGCCTCGGGGGACCTCCCACTCCAGGCCCGGGGCCCTTCCCCCTATAAATAGTCTCCTGCACCGCCATGATACCCTGGCTGCTCCTTGTCCCAAAGAACCCTCTTCCTGCATGGGAGAGCCGTCCCTCCCTTTCTCCACCTGCCCACTGGGGACGCTCCTCCCGCTCTCTAGAAAGAGACCTCCTTTTTTCTCTTGGCTTTGGGGTCTTTGGGCTGTTGGGACTTTCCCTTCTTCTATCTGGAGATGACACACACCCCAGTATCCCTTCTCCTTGCTCAAGAGCGCCAGGGTCTGGACAGCAGCCACTGAGGTCGAGGAGGGGGAAGGAGACCCCTGAGACCCAGAGGTACCCCTTCCTCAGCTGGGAGTGGGCCACCTCGTGCCCTGATGGGGCCTGGCGTGGAACTGGAGAACTGGGGGCTTTTCCGAAGAGCCCTGGCACCCCGCCCGGCTGTGCGCTTTGCTCGCTCGCTCTGCCATGGTGCCGTGACTGTACTGTGCCTGTGTGTGAACTGGACTGTGGATTCTCCGCCCCTCCCCCACCCGATGGCACTGTCCACTCTCTCCTGGCCAACTCCTGGCTGGGAGCCCCTCCCCTGGAAGCCATTAATGAAGTCTTTCCTGAGCCCTCCCCCTGCGTTTTCACCTAGTTCCTACTGTTGCACAGGTCATGGGGGGGACTCCCTGAGATAAGCAAAGCAGGTGGGGAGAGCGGGGAGGGGCTGACAGGGGTGTCATCAGGAGGAGGAGAAAGCAGCCTCCACAATGACTTCCTCCGAGGTGACAGAGACTGTGGACAAGCAGCTGGATTTCTGTGATGAAGGACAGAAGGGGCCAGCAGGCTGTCAAGGCTATACCTTGGTGAGGGGGCAGGTGGACAGCTGGTTGCCTCTCCGCAGCCAGGGGGAGTGGTGTGATCGGCTGCCTCTTTGGGGTGGGTCTGGAGGCTCTGGGAGATGCGTGGAGAAGGAGAGAACACGGGCCCCAGACCCTTCCCCTTGTGCTGACAGCATGGCTGTGGGGGTGGCCTGATGTCCTCCCCTGCTCCCTGTCCTCCCTGGGCTGGGGGCACACCCGCCTGTGCTGTGCTTGCGATGTGCATCAATAAACCACCATGGCCTGAGGGCCCCGCCTGCCTCAGTGAATTCGGGCTGCTATGAGAAAATTCTGCAGACTGGGTGGCTTGTAAACAACAGGAACTTCTCTCTCGCAGTTCTGGAGACTGAGAAGTCCAAGACCAAGTTGCTGGTAGATTTGGTGTGTGGCGAGGGCCTGCTTCCTGGTTCTTAGAAGGCTGTCTTTTCACTGTGTCCTCATAGGGTGGAAGGGACAAACAAGCCCTCTTGGGTCTCTTTTATTTCTTATTTATTTATTTTTGAGTTGGAGTCTGGAGAACAGTAGCACGCTCACAGCCACCCCACCGTCAGCCTGCTGGGCTCAGGCAACCCTTCCGCCTCAGCCTTCCAAATAGCTGGAACTACAGGCACGCGCTACCATGCCTGGCTAATTTTTTATTTATTGTAGAGATGAGGTCTTGCCAAGTTGCCTGGGCTGGTCTCAAACCTGCTGGCTCAGGCAATCCACTAGCCTCAGCCTCCCAAAATGCTGGGATTACAGGCTGAGCCACCAAGCCCCGCCTGTGATTTTTATTGTAAAGATGAGGGCTCACCATGTTGCCCAGTCTGGTCTTGAACCCACGGACTCAGGCAATCCTCTCTCCTGGGCCTCCCAAAGTGCTGGGATTACAGGCTTGAGTCACTGCACCCGGCCTTGGATCTCTTTTATAACAGCCCCGATCTCATGTATGTAGAGTCCACCACCCCTCCTCACCTCCCCAGATTCCACATCCTAATACCATTATCTTGGGGGTGAGGGGTGAGGATTTCAACGTATAAATCCAGGGGGGCACACACACATCCTGACCATAGCACTGCCTCTCTTTGGGCCCCAGCAGTGTGGGTGAGTGGGACCATCCACAGAGAAGCTCAAATGCAGATGCCCCCAACAGGCCACCTGGAATTGACCCCAAGGGAACACCTGAATGCCACAGTGGGAGGCGGGACTTAGGATGCAGGGTTGCATCTCTAGCTCGCAAGGGACTTTGGAGGTCTCCCACATGATTTAACCAAGGCTCCCTGCCCCCCACCCGGAGTTCTTTCCACTGCAGCAACCTCCCATTGCTTCAGACCCAGATGTCACTGAATTTCCCTCTCCCAAGAGCCTTAGGATGCCCTCCCCCAGCAGGGCCTGTCATTTACAGATCTGAGTCACCTCTGCGTCTGCATCTATTATTATGGACTTACTGACATGCTCGTCTGCTGGAGTAGCAAAGCTTCTGAAAAATCAAAGTCCTCACCAACACTGCCTGACTCAGGGCCACATTAACATGTGTTACCAGAGCTTGGGGCACAGCCTCTGCATAGGAAGGAAAGCTGAAGGGCAGATGGTGGCCTCCTGAGGATCTACTATGTTCCAGGCACCAGGCTGGTGTTTTTACACACATTAGCTCCTTGAGTCTTCACAATGGCCCTGGGCAGTGTTATTTCTACTTAACAGATGAAGAAACTGAGGCACAGAGAAGGGTTGCCCATGTCTTACAGTCAGCAGGTGACAGTGCCCAAGCTTTGATTCAGAGACCAGAACCTTTCCATTTTCCTGCCCTGTGCCTGTCTGCCCTAGTGTATACCAGGGGCCGCCTGGGACAGTCCTGTCTCAGACATTCCCAAGGGAACTCTCTTCCAGCTAACCAAGGTTGTGCCTAGTTCCAGTATATCACCAGGGGGGGCTATGGAGTCACAAATGCCATGGAGGCTTTTATTTATTTATTTATTTTTTTGAGTTGGAGTCTCACTCTGTCGCCCAGACTGGAGTGCAGTGGCCACTCCCGGCCACCGCAGCCTCGACCTGCCGGGCTCCGGCGATCCTTCCGCCTCAGCCTTTCGAGTAGCCGGAATTACAGGCGCGTGCTACCACGCCCGGCTGATATTTTGATTTATTATAGAGATGAGGTCTCGCTGCCCAGGCGGGTCTCGAACCCGTGGGCTCAGGCAATCCACTCACCTCAGCCTCCCAAAGGCGCGGGGTTACAGGCTGAGCCACCGAGCGCAGTTGAGGCTTATTTTGAAAGGAGTAGTGGGCAGCTCTTGGAGTCTAGAATTTCGAGGATGGGCAGTGACTCAGGGTCCTTCTCCTGTCTCACAGGACTCCCCACTTCTGGCTGAGATGTTTTCAGACTACTCCAGACAGGCAGACTTCAGTCGTCCTGTTTTGAACTCTTTTGGCTTTCTTGGGAGAAGACATTGACTCCCAGGGTCCTCAAGGTGGAAGACAAAGGTAGCAAAAGGGGGTAGGGGTGGGGGTGGGGATATCCATGCAGGTTTCTCCTGAGAGCCTGCTTCTCCTTTCCCAGTCCAGATGGCCAGTCCCTGGCACACAGCCAGCCAGCCCTGAGTTGCTCAAAGCGCTGGTCAGATGGAGCTGGGTCAGGCGTCCACCAGAGTCCGCCCTGGGGTCCTTACTGGCCTGGGGTCTAATTTGACCTGGTGGAAGGATGGAGGTCCACGTGGGATTGCACACATGCCCACACGTATCCTTCTGGGCCAGATTTAGAGGACAGCCTAGAAAGCCACAGAGTTCCAAGGTAAGGGACCACCCTGAACCATAGCTGCCACTGTCCAGCTGAGGGGTCCCAGTTAGCTCTGTTAGCAGTGCAGGCAGCAAGGGAAAGCAAGGCAGTGGCCACGAAAGGGGGCTCTGGGGTATAGGTGGGATGTTTCGCTGTGCAGTCGCAAATATACAGATACACCTGACACAAAACCAGGGTGCACACTTGTCCCCAACACACACACACAACTCACACGTTCTCCTCTGCTCAGGTGGGAACCCACCATTCTCTGCCCATTACTTCCCTCCTGGCCAGCATCTTCCCTCTTAATCCCGGGCAACCCACACAGCAGTGGGAGGGGAGGTGTCCACTCCAAGAACACTCACAGCTTCACCGTGTCTCTTTTCCAGGTCAGGAAAAGAGGTGACTGGGGTCCCAGGGAAAGGGACGAAGAGGGACCCCTCCTCGAAAGGGAGGGAGGCCTTCAGGAAGCCTAGCAGAGGTGATCGGCCATAAAACAGCTTGCCCACAGCATCTGGAGGAGATTGGAACCAGATGTTCACGGGGTGGGGGAGGGGAGCGCATTGAGATGGAGGGGGTAGGGGCAGGAGCTCCGGTTGGCGGGAGGCTGGGTTGAGGGGCTCTGGGGAAAACATCTGGCTGCTTTCTCCCCAACTCTCCAAGTCAGGCACTGTTATTTTTGCAAACCGGAGCAGCAAATCTTTTCACAGATTCTAGAATCAGCCTTGTGTGTAGGGACAGTCAAATACAGGGTGTGGTTGGGAGGTGCCCAGAAAAGCTACCAGCTTGCCAGAAATATGTCCCTTGCTGCCCCAAACCCCTCCCTGCTGTGGGTTAAGCATTGCCCCCTCTTGGCAGCTCTGCACCAAGCTTCTGATGCATGACTGGAAACTAGTGTACCCAAAAGTTTCCTTTTAGTGCAGGAATAGAGTAGTCCAAGAACCAGAAAACTGCCTGGTAGAGGAAAGGAAATGCAGACCCATTTACTAAGAGCTTCCAGGGGCTGGGGAAAAGTGGCTCATGCTGGTAATCCCAACACTTTGGGAGGCTGAGGCGGAGACATTGCTTGAGGCCAGGAGTTCAAGACCAGGTTGGGCAACATAGCTAGACTCTGTCTCTACACAAAGTTTAAAAATTAGTAAAAAAAAGATTAGCACGTGGTGGCACGTGCCAGTAGTCCCAGCTACTTGGGAGAGGATCCCTTGAGCCCAGAAGTTGGAGTTTATAGTGAGCTATGATTGTGCCACTGCATTCCAGCCTGGGCAGCAGAGTAAGACCCAGTCTCGTTAAGGAAGGAAAAAAAAAGCCTTTTATTTGGCACACAGTGACAGGCTGTCTTCAAAGGTTATCTCATTCCTTCTTCACAATCATGTAAGCTGTTGTTATCATCTCAGGTTTATAGATTAATAAACTCAGGCTCAGAGAGGTTAAGTGACTTGTCCAAGGTCACACAGTCACCAATTGGTAGAGCTAGTTTTCGAAATGGGCTTCATTTGCTCTCAAAATTGTGACTTTCTTACTACTAAGAAATCTGTGGGGTTGGGGGAGGGGCAGGAAAGAGGAGAAAAAAGAAATGAGGGACAGGGCCAGGTACCAACCTTTCCTTATTTTACAGATGAGTCAACAATAGGCCCTGGATGCCCTCACACCCCTGCTGAAGATCCCAGTGGCTTCAATAGCCTGGTTCCCTGAACTCTGACTGACAGGAAGGATCCTGGGGATAGGCAATAAGTTTGAGGAGCAGAGACCCCGGAGAGGGGCAGCTGGCCACCGTCACAGAGCTAAGCAGGGCAGAACCAGGTCTCCCGACTGCCAGGCTCACGCTGTCCTCTCCACCGAGGGCCCCAGAGGTGCTCCCAGACAGAAGTCTGAGGTTTGAGGCATGTGCTTACCTTGACCTACCGGGGTTGCGAGCATGGGGTCAAGGCAGCTCCGTGCCGCCCTTCCAATGCTTGTCAGGTGCTCAGGACACAGAGGGGCCCAGGGACCTCCAGGGCTTGGTCACAGCTAGGAGAGCAAGTATGGGATCACCTGAGCAGGCTGGCAGCGGCACTGGCGTGGGCCTCCACTAGAACCCTCAGTAACCAGACAGCGGGGTGGGCTGAGCTCAGAAAACACGTTAACGTCCTACATTCTGAACGTGTATCAGCAGCCTGCAGTCAGCTCTGAACAGCATCCACCACTCCAAGGCACAGCTCCCGGCTCCTCCCCCTCCTCCTCTTCTCCCTCCACCATCTTGTTTTCCTCGGGCATTCTCTGGCCCCCATCCTCAAAGTGTCCCTCTTCCTCCTCGTCTTCTTCGTCTCTGTCCTTCTCCCTATCTCTCTCTCGCTAAGCCTGCCCATCATCTGTACTTTGGGTGCCCACTGCCTGATATCATGCAAGCGTGGATAGCAGGACAGACATCTGGGCATTCAGTCAGGCCCGTACCTCTACTACTTGGCTGACCAAGAACAAGAATCCAGAACTGCTGTGCGAACTCACTTGGTGGTCTTCAAGATTTGCACCCACTCCTCCGGGTGGTCTGGGAGCTCCTGCTGCAGCTGTGACTCTGGCTCTGGCACAAAATCCTCCTGCTCTGCTTCAGTTTGGGCATGGGTCTCCAAGACGCTCTAGGCCTTTTATTCTGGCTGGCACCAAAGTTCCCCAGCTGAGCCCGCCCTGGACCTGAGGTGTTATAGGTCTCTGCCTGCCTCTGATGTTGGGCCCAGGGCAGGCTGCAAGGCTTGCCAATGTGGATCCCAGTGTCATTAGAGGATCCGAGGTCTGTGTGGGCGATGGAGTCCTGGGACATGCCCGGAGTGGCTGTGTGGGCTGATCCTGAGTCTGCCTCTCTCTGTGGGTTGCTGTCCCTCAGGACCCTGTTTGGGGCAGAGGACTGGGTGCATCTCATCTCTGGGGGTTGGAGTCCCTCAGTCTGGACAGGATTAAGATCCTGGCATGTGGCCTGGGAGCTGGGACCATAGTCCTTTGAGCGTTGGAAGATCCTGGCTGGCGAGGAGAGCTGTGGCCACCAACCACTGACCCTGCCGTGGAAGAGGAACTAATGCTAGGTGGACAGGTTGTGCCCAGATGGCTCCCCCAACTACTGCAGACAACCTCACTTGGCCCTCTGGCCCTGCAGGACGTGGGGCCTGGGGGAGAGGGACAGTGTGTCACCTTCCACCCAACCCACTCCATCCTGCTTCTAGCCCTCCAGGTCGTCCAGAGCATCCCTGCCAGAGGAGGAAGCAGCAGGGGGGATGGCCGCGATGCCACAGCATGCAACTTCACTGGAGCAGTAAGCAGTAACTCCTCTGGGCATCTCCCACTCTCTCACAGGGTTCCAGAGCCTGTGGTCAAGCTGGTGGAGACGGCTGCAGCTTGACTGGGAGAGCAGGCAGGTTGGCTTCCTGGAAGAAGAGGGTCTTACATGCGCATTGGACACTAGGAGTGTGGCCAGTTTCCATCGCTGTTTGCAATTAAAGGACCAGTATGGGGTCTGCCATACCACACTGCTCCCTGGGGTGGGCCCCTTGAGTCCAGGCAGCACCTCCTCTCCAGGGAGGAGCTAGGAGAAGTCTGTTCTACTGATGGCTCTCAGGGAAGCCCAGGCCTTGTTGCAGGCATCCAGCTCTCTCCAGAATCTGGGAGCAGCCCACCCAGGCCTAAGAGTCGGGTCCTCTGGGCTTTCTTTCCCCGTGAGAATCCTATGAGAAAAGGGAGGGAGGGCCTCCTTGGAAGGGAAGGAAGAGGGATGTGGTTTCTTTCCTCCTGGCCTCTGGAAGACACACGTCTGGGCCTCACTGCTGGCTGGGAAGGGAGGGGGCGATGGCAGGAAGGAGGAGGTTGGACAAGACACAGCCTTGGGTCGCCTGGGGAGAGGGGCCAGAGCTGGATGTTTGCTCAGTGGCTGCCGAGCTCTGGCTCTTGTCCCCACAAGGGGAGGGGGACCCGTGGAGGCTGGCACTAGGTGTCTGACCAGCAGGAAGGCAGGCACCGGGAGCCAATTAGACCTTTCCTAGCCAGTGCAGTTTTTCTGGCCCCTGTGTGCTCCTCTCACCAGACACCCCTACTGCCCACCCGCTCCTTCCTCAGATGCAGAGACAAAAAGCCCAGATGGACAGACACACCACCAAATCCATCCCTCCTCCGCCCCCTCTTTAGTCTCTTTATATAGAATGTTCCACTCCTTCCATTGTGTGGGAGGGCCACGAGCTGTATGTGCCTGAGTGTGAAATCACACCCTCAGGGGGCCTGGGATCACGGGAGGGAAGGGCAGCCAGTGACGCCAGGTGCCCTGGCCGAGTGCCGGCCTCAGACACACAGCAAGCCTGCACATCTGGAATGAGACACACCGCCCCCACGGCCCAGACAGCATCTGGCACAGGATATTGGCTGTAACACTTTCGGTTTATTGGCTGGGGTGCCCTGGTGTGGCTGACCAGCCACTGGGCCTGAGAGAAGCCCTGTCTTGTTTCTCTACCCCCTTCCCATCAGCTCCCCACTTGGCTCCTGGGGGATACACACAGACACTCATGCCCCAGGGAACGGGGAAAGTGGGGGCTCAGAATAAAACCAAATTGAGGCTGGAGCAGGGGTGTGGAATGTACATTACAATGGAAGATTACACCACCGGCTATACACAATACAGCGTGTAGAGACGGCAGGGAAGGCAGCGGGGTTCTGCTGGCAGTCCCTCTCGCCACTGGGAAGGGCCCCCCCAGAGAGAAATGGTCACTTCAAGTGTCTCAGTGGAAGCTCTGGCTCCCTGGCCCTGGCCCCTTGCTCTGGTGGGGGGGTCGTGGGCTTCTGAAGGAGTCCAGTTCCCCCACCTCCTGTGGACACTTCACCTGGCCCACCGGCCTTGCGGGTCCTGGGACCTGGGGGAGAGGGATGGTGTGTCACCTCCTGCCCATCCCCACTGTCCGGTCTAGGTGACGCAGGGAAGCAGGCTTCTGTCCCCGCCCCCATGTGGGCAGTGGTCACTTCCTGCTGTGGAGTGTGTCCTGGAACTTGGTGCTGGTGTATCGCAGGTGGAAGCCTTTTTTGGTGATGGTGTCATCCGAGTGGAACCTCACCAGGACAGAATCTCCTGCCGAGTACACCTCCTCGGGAGGCTGACAGGGAAAAGGGATGGGTGTGAGGTGGAAGAGAAGAAGCTGGGTTGCTCTCTTCCCTCCCCAAGATCTCTGGCTCTGAGGAAGGCAGAAGTCTCCTGTCTGCCACCAGATGCCCCCAGTCCCTTGAAGCAGAGAGCTTCTTGCTAGTAGGAATTTAACAGGGAGCCTGGGGGAGGGGAGAAAGCAGATGGTGGAGGAGCTTGTCTTAAATTCATCTAAACCCAACTCAGCTACTAACTAGTTTTTTTTTTCTTTTTTTGAGTTGGAGTCTCACTCAGTTGCCCAGGCTGGAGTGTAGTGGCACACTCCCGGTCACTGCAGCCTTGACCTGCTGGGCTCAGGCGATCCTTCCGCCTCAGCCTTCTAAGTAGCCAGAACTGCAGGCACGTGCTATCACGCCTGGCTAATTTTTTTTTTTTTGTAGAGACGAGGTCTCACCATGTTGCCCAGGGTGGTCTCGAACCCGTGGGCTCAGGCAATCCTCTTGCCTCGGCCTCCCAATGTTCTGGGATTATAGGCTTGAGCCGCTGTGCACGGCTTACTAAGTAGTTGTGTAGTAGTGTTAGGCAAGCCACCGGTTCTCTCTGGACCTCACTTCCTCAACTGCAGACAGAAGCACAAACTATCTGTTCTCTACACCCAGGAGAGTTGCTGGGGAGAAACAAAGGACAGGAGGAATGGGAAAGCAGTTTGCAAAGAGGGGAGGGAAATCCCTGAGTAGCTTGTCTTCTCACTGTCCCAGCTGACTCTCAGGGAAGACGGCAGAGAAGCCGCTACTCTGTATGGGTATGGAGGAAGCTACAGGGAGAGGCCTGGCCTCCCCCAGACCTGGATTCTGCCATCCCCACACCCATACCCCACCCTCACCCTGGTCCTGGCCATGGTCTGTTCTAGGGAACGGCCCTTCCTAGGTGGCTCCAGCAAGCCCACAGAGCGCCACATGCTGCTGTCTGGTCCTCGAGACGTAGAATCATTTCTGAGAACCTTGGGGACATTTCCAGTAGCTATGCCAGGAAGCCCTGAGTGCATTCCTTCCCCAGGTCCCTTCCCGTTGGCTCCAGTCTGGGGGAGGTCCCTGGAAGAAGCCACCTGGGGACACCTGATTTGGTGTGTAACTAAGAAGAAAGGGCAAAGCAGGGAGGGAGCACTAGTTTGGTCGTCAGGGGATGCCAGAGCTGCCGAGCCACTTTCCATTCTACCTTGTTGAAGCCCCTGCCTGGCCCCTGCCAGGCACATAAAGGCTGAAGCTCTGCTCAAGAGGAGAGCACTGGCCAATGCTGGGTCCAGCAGCTGCCGCAGCTCCCAGGAGGTCTGACCCTTCCTGGGGCAACCGGGCTGCCTGGAGCATGGCCATGAGAGGCATTTGAGTGTGTATGCAAGTGTGTGTGTATGACAGGGAGAGAAAGAGAGCTCTCTCTGAAGGAGAAAAGAATTTAAAAAGACAAAAGACAAAAGAAGCCACAAGCCCTTACTGGGAAGAAGATAAATCTACCTATGTGCTAGTCCATAGCCTTGGTGAGATGTCCATCCCACAGACTTTTGCCAGTTGGGTGCAGTGGCTCACACCTGTAGTCCCAACGCTTTCAGGAGTTTGAGACCAGCCTGGGCAACATAGTGAGATCCTTTACAAAAAAAAAGTTAAAAAAAATTAGCCAGTAGTACTAGCTACTCAGGAGGCTGAGGCGGGAAGATTGCTCAAGCCTAGGAGGTTTTGAGTCTGCACTGAGCCATGATCATGCCACTATGCTCCAGCCTGGGTGATAGAGTGAGACCTTGTCTCAAAAAAAAAAAAAGGCAGATTTCTGCCCGTTGCCTCTGACAGTGCCGTTTTATGGACTGAGTAGCAATGCTCAGGGTCTGCTTAGACAACGGCAGATTTGGCTTTGGGACAAGCTGGCCTCTCACCAGGAGAAGAAACCAGCAGAAGAAGAGACAAGCATGTTTTTATGGCCCAGGAAAAGAAAAAAAAAAAACAAGAAAACTGGTGAGGGTGACTCAGCTCAGGTCCCCTGTCCCTGGCTCTGGCATAAACTTCTGCCCTCCACTCCAGGCCCAGGTGAGCTGCCTGGGGACAGTGGCAAAGGGAGAAGGGGGGCGGGGAGCTCCATCCTCCTTTCCAGACTCAAGCTACCCTGCAGACCCAACCAAACTAGTTCCGAGCAGGCCTGGGTCAGGGCAGGGCCTGTCCCAGAGGCCACAGGAAACTGTGCTGCCCAGAAAGGACTGGGTCTTCTGGTGGGGATGGCCAGGGTGGGACAGTGTCTCTGGGCAGCCCCCCACCAGGCTGGGTCTCCAGGTTCCTGAAGAAGGCCAGACACCAACTGTGATCATCCTGCTGGGTCTTGGGACTGGGGCAAGAGGGGCGGAGAGTGGTGCAGGGCGTGGGGCAGGGGGACACAGGAGGGGTGGGAGGACTCACCCCCGAGCCGCAGTAGCGCCCCAGCCTGGGAGCCGTGCTGTCATAGCCATCGAAGAGCTCCATGTAGTCATAGCCGCAGTCGGTTTCCTCCTCCACCTCAAAGGTTTGGAACACAAGCTCCACGCCGTAGCCTTCCTCAGCCACAATGACCCACTCACAGTCCACCCCCCCGGGGTAGTTGTTGTCGCCAAACTGGGCATGGGAGTAAAGGTCCTTGGTCTTCACATCTGCTCGCACCTGGCCTCCGCACTCTGCAGGGGATGACAAGATTGGCCACCACCCTGGAGCACCACCCGTGCCAGGCCCTGTGCCACACCATGCTGCAGCCTCATGGTAGATGGAGGCCATGCACGAGCCACGTGGCTAGCGATGGATGGGTGCGGACCTGGCCCAGGAGTTGGCCCAGAACAAGTGCCCTGCTGTCCCACCATGGGATAGAGGCCTGGAGGCAGGGGACTGGGGGATCCACAAGTGAGGCACACTGGGAGCGGGCAATGCACACTTTGTCTAAAGATATTGCTAATTTGCTCCAGCTATGGCTGTCATGGAAGAATGTGGGTCCAGCATCGCCAGAGTGTCTATTTTTAAGAGAGAAGCTGTACATCTGGGTTTTATGTGAAAACTCTTGATTTTTAAATGTTGGCTCAAATTTTTAAAAAACACAGTGTGGGCCAAACATAGCAGGTCTAAAGGCCAGATGGAGTTCCGGGCCTCTGGTTTGTGACCCTGTGCCAGGAGGGGCAGATGAGTGCTCAGGGTCACCCTCCTTCCGATGCCCTCTGGCCTTTCTCTGTGTACTTGGCACTCAGGTCTCCCTGGAGGAGGTGGGGAGAAGGCTGGGCGGGGCTGGATCAGGAATGAGTTGAAGGGGAGGAGGGGAGGCTGTGGGCTCATCAGCTCTGGAGATGCCCTGACAGGTGGCTCAGGACCCATGAGAAGACTGCAAAACTCCTGTGTGTTATCTTAGCCTGGCACTCAAGGCTTCCCAAGCCCAGGCTGCAGCCTTTCTCCATGGTCACATCGTTCCCATGTCACTGCTGTCCTCACATACCATGGCTCCAGCCAGACCGCATGACCAGCTGTCACCTGTGCACACCCTGAGCTGTGCTGAGGCCGGAGTTCTGCCTGGCATGACTCTACGGACTCACACCCAGTTGGGCCCGGAGTGCCTTTCTTCCTGCCCAGCTCCTGTTTTGTCCCATGCTGTGATGACATGTGCGTGCCTTATCTTCTGGACTGTGAGTTCCTGGGTGAAGGGCTCAGGACTGATTCACTACCACGTGCCCCTTAGTCTTCCTGCAGACCAAGAGCCCAGCACATGGTTGTTGAACAAACAAATGACATCACAGCAAGCCCCTCGAGGGCTGGGATCTTTGTCTGCTTGGTTTGTTTCTGCGACCTGCACTCAGAACACTGTCTCAAACACACTGCGTGCCAATAAACACCTGGAGGAGGAATCATAGACTGCATTTGGGGGCTGGAGTGTGGGTGGCTGGCTGCACTGACAAGCGTGCTACCAGGGGCCTCTGGGGGCTTCCCTCCCTATCCCTGGGCTCCCTGACCCCTTCACCCCCAGACCATGGTCACTGGCCTCTGTTTTCTGACACATGAAACCCCTAGCCACCCATGCCCTCCCCTTCCTGCCCTTTGGTGTGCTTTCTGCACCCCAGCCCCAATCCTCAGGACACAGTCTTCCTGGTTCACCCTCTCCCTGCCTGGGGCCACAGGGCTCGGTCCCTCCATGCTTTTTTTTTTTGAGTTGGCATCTTACTCTGTCACCCAGGCTGGAATGCAGTGGTACACTATGGCCACCCCAGTGTCGACCTGCTGGGCTCAGGGGATCCTTCTGCTTCAGCTTTCCAAGTAGCTGGAACTACAGGTGTGTGCTACCACGCCTTTTTGATTTATTGCAGTGACGAGATCATGCCAAGTTGCCCAGGCTGGTCAAACCCATGGGCTCAGGCAATCCACTCGCTTTGGCCTCTCAAAGTGCTGGGACTACAGGCTGAGCCACCGAGCGTGGCCCCTCCAAGCTTTATAAGCCCTTTATAAGCCCCATCCCACCCCAGGACCTCAGAGGATGCCTTCACAACAAATGTCAGCACAAGGGTCTGGCAGTCCAGTGCGCTGGCCCAAGGCGGGCCTCACCTGTGGAATGAGAGGCCTGGAAACCCTTCCTCTGGACTGAGTTGTCAGAGTAGAAGCGCAGAAACATGCGGTTGCCTGTGGCCAGGACGGGCTCAGGCTTTTTGCTCCCACAGAAGCGACCGAGGACAGGGGCCTTGGCGTCACGCCCATCGAATGCCTCCAGGTGGTCATAGGCACACTCAGGCTGAGACTCAATGTCCATCTCCATGAAGGTCTGGGGGGTGGAAGTGAGGGGAGCACACTAGGAATGTGGCTGGAGGGTAGGCAGGACAGGGGTGGGAGCGCCTAAGCCTAGGCGTCCTGGACACTCATGGGGGTGGCCACTGCAGGGGAGAACAGTGAAAGAAGACCCAATGGTGCAATGGCAGGAACAAGCCCAGTGTATACTGGGAAAGGGGCTTCTGTAAGTGGGGCCAGCCTTCTGTAAGGCTTCCCTGGGCCAGCCTTGGGGGACTTCTAGGGATGGCAGGCCTACAGACTCTGCCAGGCTGCCTGGCCTGAAGCCCTCGGACTCACACTGGACTTTGGAGATGACCATAAACAGGTGGTGGCCACATGGCATGGAGGAGCAGGAGTGCCCATGCAGGCTGGGGAGTGGACACCTTACCAGCTTGACCCGGTGTCCAGGGGTGCTGGAGATGGCCCAGGTGCACTCCTTCTTGCTGGGATACTTGTCAGGCCAGTTGGGGCTGGTGATGGTGCCGCTGGTGGATGTCACCTTGTGGTCACAGCCGGCTGTGCAGAGGTAGCGAGGGAAGAGATCGGCAGTGACCTCCTATGAGGAATGCCCTTCTCTTCTGACCTCTCCTTTCTTGTATCTTGTCCCCACTTACTGAAGGCAGGCCTCACTTGCTACAGAGGCCCCACGTAGGGTACAACATGGTAGCACCCACGAAACGGCCACTACAAGCTCCCCTGAGTCACCTCCTGGACTTTTAGGGCTGATAGGCCACATCACCTCTGCCCCTCCTCAAAATTGTCATCTGCTGGTCTCTACCAGCCTCCCAGTCACAGAAGACTTTGGCACCTGATTCAGTTCTCCCCACCCCCACCTGCCACACTTCCAGGTAAGGTAACAAACACGCAGACAATCTCCCCCACACGGCCTCTCTGTTCCTTGACCTCCTCAACCCTACTGTTCTTATCTCCTTCCTCATGCCCTCCTCTGAGCTTTGTCACCATCCACCGTTTTTCCATGTCACAAACACTTCACTTTCTCCATGGCCAACTTCTGTTCCTCCCACATGCTCAGACCCTTGCTTTCTTGACCATGATCACTCAACTTTATATTTCAAAAACATTTTTTAAAGCGATAAGGTCTTGCTGTGTCACTCAAGCTGGAGTGCAGTGGCACAATCATAGGTCACTGCAGCCTTGAACTGCCGGGCTCAAGCAATCCTCCTGCCTCAGTCTCCTGAGTAGGTGGGATTACAGGCATGCGCTACCACACCAGGCGATTTTCTTTTTTTTTGAGTTGGAGTCTCACTCTGTCACCCAGACTAGAGTGTAGTGGCCTTTCCCGGCCACTGCAGCCTCAACCTGCTGGGCTCCGGTGATCCTTCCACCTCAGCCTTCCAAGTAGCCGGAACTACAGGCACGCACTACCACGCCCGGCTAATTTTTGATTTATTGTAGAGATGAGATCTCACCAAGTTGCCCAGGTGGGTCTCGAACCCACGGGCTCAGGCAATCCACTCACCTCGGCCTCCCAAATCGCTGGGATTATAGGCTGAAACACCGAGCCCAACCACCAGGCAAATTTTTAAAAATTTTTTTGTAGAGATGGGGTTTTGCCATATGTATGTTGCCCAGGTGATCTTGAACTCCTGGCCTCAAGCAATCCTCCCTTTTGGGCCTCCCACAGCACTGGGATTATAGGCATGAGGTACCATGCCCAGCCAGTCACTCAGCTTTAAGAGAACTCATGGGCTGGGTGTGGTGGCTCAACCTGTATTACCGGAACTTTGGGAGGCCGAGGCAAGAGGATTGCCTGAGCCCGGAGGTTTGAGACCAGCCTGGGCAACTTGGTGAGACCTCATCTCTACAATAAAAAAAAATAAAAATAAAAAAATAAGCAGCCGGGCTCGGTGGCTCAGCCTGTAATCCCGCGCCTTTGGAAGGCTGAGGTGAGTGGATTGCCTGAGCCTGCGGGTTCGAGACCCGCCTGGGCAGCGAGACCTCGTCTCTACAATACA
>NW_007251042.1:89105-124021 GCF_000164805.1 Carlito syrichta | reverse complement strand
CCGGGCGTGGTAGTGCATGCCTGTAATTCCGGCTACTTGGAAGGCTGAAGCGGAAGGATCGCCGGAGCCCAGCAGGTCGAGGCTGTGGTGGCCGGGAGCGGCCACTGCACTCCAGTCTGGGCGACAGAGTGAGACTCCAACTCAAAAAAACAAACAAAACAAAACAAAATAAGCCAGCGTGGTAGCATGCACCTGTAGTTCCAGCTACTTGGAAGGCTGAGGTAGAAGGATTGCTGGAGCCCAGCAGGTGGAGACTGCAGTGACCATGAACATGCCACTGCACTCCAGCCTGAGAGACAGAGTAAGACTCCAATTCAAAAAAAAAAAGAACTTATGGTCTTAATTCTTCCATTTTCTCTCACTATTTCCTCCTTGGTTGGCTTAACTGGCTACAAGACTGATCACCCAAACTGCTCCTAGGCACCCTTCATAGTCCTTCCATGGCACCATCTTAGAAAACCCCATCTGTGAGCTCCAGCCTTGCCCAGCCCCCAAACTACTAGATACTCTTTGGATTTGTCCTTCTCCAGTTCCGTCTCTCACCTCCTCAGCAACCACTGCGAACCCTCAGCCCCTTCCTCAAGCTACTGCCTCAGCTCCCAGCTGCAGACCACCTCTCTTCCCTACCGCCTGAGAAAGTCAGAGTCCCCAAATACCGGTAGCCTCAACTTCTGGACCACTACCTGCAAACTCACCTCCCTGCCCCGCCTCCCATCTGAATGACTGTCTTTCTAAGAGCTAGAGCTCATGGCTCCCTGCAAATTGGGAACCCTTTCACACAGATAACGCACCCTCAGACTTTCTTCCAGCTACACAGCCAATGGACCTTCGCATGTCCTGAAAAAGCTCTCCCATCATTCTCCACGCCCCTCCAGCCATGGCCCATCCTCTCTCCTTTCCTTCTCAGCTCACCTTCCAGAACACTTGCTAGCACCACGTTCTCACTATGTATGTCTCCTCAATCCACAGCAATCTGACTCCTGTCCCTGAAAAGCATGGCGTCCCCAAATAAAACTTAAAAGCTGACACTCATGCAATGGAGTCTTGCTATGTATATGTTATTCATGATCATGCAGTCAGATGGGTCTCTCTGAGAGGAAGCAGGCAGACAGGCACTATAGTGGGGGATGAAGGTGGGGGTGTGAAGAGGGGAACCAGGGATGGGCAGGGTCCAGGGCCAGAGACTCACAGAGTGAACATGCAGCCTCGAGGGCCTCGAGGTGAAGAGAGTCATTTGCCAAGCACTGTATTAAGTGCTCGCTCAGAGCCTTGTCTATAAAGCTTAGTACCCTGCAAAGTAGGTATCACTTTTTATCATTTCATGGATGAGGGAACTGAGGCGCAGAGAGGTTGAGTGACTCACCCAAAGTCACAAAGACATTGAGTGGTAGAGGCAAGTCAGAGTTGTGCTGCTAGGATTGCACATCCCTAGCAGGCAAGGGCCACAATGAAATTAATGACTTGGAGGAGGCCCGTGGTATATTATGTCCAAAGAGGCATCAGAGCTGATGCCCTAAGAGCTGGTTTTGTTGTTGTTTTCAAAGATGGAGGTCTCCACCGGGCTCGGTGGCTCGGCCAATAATCCCAGAACTTTGGGAGGCCAGGCCAAGGGGATTGCCTAAGCCTACTGGTTTGAGACTAGCCCGGGTAACTTGGCGAGACCTCCTCTCTACAATAAATCAAAAATTAGCCGGGCTTGGTAGTGCATGCCTGTAGTTCTGGCTACTTGGAAGGCTGAGACAGAAGGATCCCCAGAGTTCAGCAGGTCGATGCTGGGGTGGCCATGAGTGTGCCATGGTACTCCAGTCTGGGAGACAGAGTGAGACTCCAACTCAAAAAAAAAAAAAAAAGATAGAGGTCTTGCTATGTTGTCCACCTGAGCTCAAGTGATCCTCCTGCCTCAGCCTCCTGAATACCCAGGACTACAGGTGTGCACCACCACGCCCAGATCCAAGAACTGTTTTAAAATATGTGTAGGGCTTCAATATCAGGAAGGCAGCAGCCCTGTTTTGGGGACCCACAGGATCCCCGGAATTGCGACCAATAATAGTAACATATCCGATTGTGTTACTATGAGCCAGGCATTGCTCAAAATGCTTCACAGTGCCCCAATGTCTTCCCCTCACCCAGAGGTAGGTAATATTGTTATCTGCATTTTATGTAGGAGAGGAGCAAACCGAGGCACAGAGAGGGTAGGCAGTCACTCAGGAGTACACAGCTAGCTAATTGGCAGGGCTGGGCCAGGCCACCTGGTTCTGAAGCCTGTGCTCTAAGCCATCATCTTTTCTTGCCTTTGTGCCTGTAGGACTGTGTACAGTGACATGATCTTAGCTCACTACTGCCTCAAACTCCTGTGCTTGAGGGATCCTCCCGCCTCAGCCTCCCAAGTAGCTGGGACTACAGGCACATACCAGCACGTGTGATGCTTTTTGTGTGTGTGAGTGACAGAGAGAAAGACGTGGGTATGTCTAACCATGAGAACAGCCCAAGAACAGCGTCTCAGGGCAGCTGTGAGTGCATGTGGCTCAGACACTGTGGCAGCAGGAGGGTGATCTGTGCCCCAGGTGGGAGGCAAAACGAGGGGGCTCCCTGACCCTAAACTGAGGCTGATGGGGAAGGCCCTGTTGGAGGCCCCAGCCAGCACTGGGTCCTTAAAGCCCAGATGTCCAGGGGCGCCCTTACCTTCTTTGCAGTCGTGCTTGTTGTCGTGGAGGACGAAGCCACTGCGGCACTGGCACTCGTAGCTGCCGAACGTGTTGACGCAGTCCTGCTGGCAGCCGCCGTTGTCCTTGGAGCACTCGTCCTTGTCTGCAGGGAAGCAAACAAGGGCAGATGCCAGGTCTGTGTAGGGCCCAGGTCTGGTCGCCCCAGGGGACGTGGAGGCCTGGCCGGCTTCTTCCCACCCGGAGAGAGCCAAGTCAGCCACAGCCAGCCAGGCCAGGTGGGGAGTGGGAGGCCAGGAGGTAAGGGGTCCATGGGACACTGCATCAAGCGGAACCAGCTGAGTGGGGCCCAGCTGCGGGGGGAGAGAGGAGAAGTGGGGTGGAGGAGGGCTAGGGGTCCGGAGCGGACCAGCATGGGTCACCATTACCTGCTTACTGGACAGACGGACAAGTGGAAAAACAGACACACGGACAAGCAGACTGCAAGAGGAAGGAGCAGGACGCAAGGGTCCCTCTTTTACTTCACAACAGGAAACGTCACAGACACCATCCAAGTGGGAGGGGGCGGGACACGGGGAAGGCTCCCCTGTCCGTGAGGGGGGACGGGGAGGAGAGGAGAGCACCAGTTCTGTCCGGCCAGAGGGAGGCAGGCCGGAATGGCAGAGCGGAGGCGGGGGTGGGTGGGCACCGAAGCCCCCATCCCATTCCGTCCAAGGTGAGGTTCCTGAGTAACAAAGGGTCCGGGAGGCCTGGCAGGCCTCACTGGGGGGTCCGGTTTCTTTTCTGCACTCGGAATTTGAGCTGGTGGGGGCGTCCCCGAGGGGGCTGCAGAGCTGGCCTCTTTTCTGAAACGAGAGAGAGAAGGAGAAAAGGGACCGAGGCGTGGGGGTGGAGGGCAAGGACCAAGGAGGGAGAGTAGTGAAAAGCAGACCCAAGGGCTCCGAGGTGGGTCTGAAGGGTGGGGTGGGAAGGCAGGTGGACACACATGCAGGATGGCCATGTCCGGGCGCAGCCAGGGCACGGAGGGCTGGGTTAGCAGGGGGGAGGAGGCACAGCGACAGGGGACAGAGACAGAGCCTGTAGCGGGGTGAGGGCCTGGAAGGACACACAGACGCATCGGGGAAGGAGAGAAATGGAGAGTCGTTGGTACAGGGCAGCAGTAGGCAGAAAGGCCTTGGGGAGAGCTCTGCTCTGGCTCATTCTGGTAGCTGCTTCTACAGAGTACATTAGACACACACAAACACACAACACACACCTGCAGACAGAATTCCTGCACACAACCCCGTGCACGGATACACTGTCAGCCAAACATGGCAACATGGACTTTGATCCACAGACATACACATATATGTGCCCAGGGTACACACCACCCACATATACACATCTATAATACGCTATGCAAATGCAGGCATAGACACAGCTGAACACATACACACACACGCGCGCGCACGTTATCATCCAACTGCTTAGCCTGTGTACAAGTACACACAAGAGATACACACTATGTGCTCCCACACTGGTGTGAGGAAGCAGACACAGATGTAAACACACAGACAGGCACGGACACACACAGAGAGATGGACACATCTACACACGCAGGCACCTGGGCACCCATACACGGATACAGAGTCACGCAGGAAAGCTCATCAGTCACGCGAACATGCACCCTGTGCACTGGCACACAGAGATACACGTGGTCACAGATGTGTGTATGCCATTGCCACATCCTCTCAGGTCTGTCAGTGGCCACTTGGGGGATCATGTGCCTGGCAGAGGCAGGCGTTCAGGGAAGGTGTGTGGATACCCGGAATTCCAGAGATGAACCATGAAGGTAGAAAGATACTCCTGCTGGAATTCAACTGGCCAGGTGGGGTCTGTGCAAGGAGGCGCTATTCCTGGTCCCCATCAGGAGAGGAGCCTGAAGACTGGAGCATCAGCTCCCAGAAGGCCCTGCTTCTCCAACTCAGGATGGGGAGGGCCAGATCCCTCAGGGCCTGCAGGAATCCAGGGCCATGAGGTGGAGTCTCCAAGGCCTTCCCAAGGGCTTTTCTCAGCACACCAGAGGGAGCCTGGCTGAAAGCCCTCTGTTAACTGCCTTTGCACCAGCCCTGCAGGAAATGCAGAGGCGAGGGGCACCCTGCAACCCACCTGGGGTGCCACTGCCAGTGATTGTGCTGGGAGCTTCGGGGGGCCCAGCTCATGGACTGAGAAAAGACTTCCCTGACATATTGTGACCCACGCTCCTTCCTCGTATTTGCATCCTGAATGCCTAGTCCGGTGCCTGGCACGCAGTAGGCATGAAATAAATACTCATCAAACGAATGCTTGAATGGGTCAGTGGATGATGCAGAGGGAGTCCTGAGGAAGTCTGCTTCAGCGTCAGGGGCAGCCTCACCTGGGAGCCGGGGAAGCAGGCTTCAGGGTAGGGTGGGATGGGGAGGTGGGCATGGGCCCAGGCAAGGAGATGGCACTCACCCTACAGTGCCCAAATGCCCCGGAAGGTGGCTGGGGTCAGACAGAAGGTCTTCAGGCTTTCTTCTCCTTCTTGGCTTAGGGTCTCCTCGGTGAGTGTCCCAAAAGTCCAAACGGCCCCCCTCCTGGGGGGGCCAGAGTCAGATGCCCCAGGCCCTGAGGGCGAGCCTTGATGCCCACAGGTGGGGGTCCTTGCAGGTTTCTTATGTGATGGGGCAATGTGCGTGGTCGGGTGTGCGTGTGCGTATGTCTCTGTGCGGGGCTGAGGATGAGGTGGGCACAGTGTCTTGCAGAATGTAGGGGCAGGACAGTAACTCCAGGCCTGACAGACGTGTGGGTCCCCCATCCCCTCCAAGACCGGAGCAACAGAAGGGCAGAAAGAGACGAGAGTAAGCAGGTAATGGTTTCCCTGGGGTGGAGTCCATCCCTGAAGAGGTGTTACGTCCCCTCAGCTCTCTGGTGAGCGCCTCTAGGAGTCCCCGGTGGGCACAGGGAAGAAAGGGATTAGCATTGCAGGGGGAGGGTCTCAGCAAGCAGTGGGTCGGGGGCTGTGGGGCAGAAGGTCAATGGGGGACTTTAAGCAGAGCAGGGTGGCTGGCAGTGCCAAGCAGGGAACCAGTGCACAGGGGCAGGTGCATGGCATCCAGGTGGGACAGGCAGGGGTGCAGGGCGGCCACATAGGGGGCTTGAGGATGCAGGACCCTGGGCGAAGGAGGGGAGAAGGAAGGCAGCGTGGACTTGGCCGTGGGCGTCCTGCCTTCCTGCCCACCCCATCCAGCCCACCAGCGCTCTGTGGCTGAGGACTCCTGGGCTTGCTCCAGCAGTCCACCAACCTCCTCCTCTCCCTCACAATCCACCCCGCAGAGCCCTTCGCTGCCTGTGTCCCAGCGGCCCAGCCCAGAAGGCTGGGCAGGGGGCTGCCAACTGTCACTGGGTGTCACTGAGACCACCCAAAGATGGGGGTCATCAAAGGGTCAGATGAGGCCGATGGACCAAAGCCCAAGTCTTACATGGGCCAGCTTACATGGGGCAGCTCCCAGGGCTTTGATTCTGAAGGGAGGGGGTGACTCATCTTTCTGAAGGCCCTGGAGTGAGCCCGTTTGGCTTGGGCAGGGTCTGATTAGAAGCCCCACTGCTGCCAGAGATCTGTCGCAACAGTCCAAGGCAAACACCCTCCTCTCTCTCCTCCATCCACCCTGCGTACTCGGTCAAACGGAACTCCCTGTTCCCAGGACCTGCCCTAGCTCAGACCTTGGCTGGCACAGCTCCTGATACCTGAAACAGCCTCTCCTTCGTTTCTGCATGCATATATACTGCCCATCCTCAGGCCAGGCTGTTACATTCCCGAGGGCTCAGGAATAGTGGGATTTGGATGCCAGAGGGGCTGGCCTGATGTGGAGGGACAGTGGGGCAAAGTAGGGGGCAGACTCTGCCTGTCTGGCACTAGGGAGGCTGGGGAGTGTGAGATACAGGGACAGGAAGAAGGGAAGTCCCATTCCCCGAGGGGAGGCAGGGCACGGAGCTGGGGAGTCCGGGGTTACCTGAGAAGAAGTGGGCCTTGAAGCCCTTTTTGGACACGGTGTTGTCGGACTTGAACTCCACACGCATGTTGTTGTACTGGGAGGTGATGACCTCGGGCTTCTCGGAGCCACAGAACTTGCCGTGCAGCTTGGAGTCGGCTGTGAGTCCACTGCGCACCTCCACGAAGTCGTATTTGCACACCTGAGGAGAAGCCCAGTTCCAGACTCGCCTCCTCCAGGAAGCCTTCCCTCCGCCACTCCCACCCGGTCCTGAGCATCCTTAAGCCTTTAGTTCACTACTCCCCACCATCAGAACCTCCCTGTGCTCCCAAAGGCTGAGCCGGTCCCAAGGTCTCCCTCGCGCCACAGGCCTCCCTGACTCAATGTCCTTCACCCCGCTTGACACGTGCCTCCAGCCTTCGAGGCCCTCCCTGCTCCCTTCTGTGCGTCCCTGAATTCTCAGTCTGTCCTCCATGTTCTCAGAGCATTTCTGCCGGAACCCCTCTTGAAGGGGAGGAAGCAGGCACTGAGCGGACCGCCCGCTTCGCTCACCTTCCTGCTCCTCCCCAGCCCCGTGTGCCCTTACGTCATTGCCCTCTGTCTCGAAGAAGTCAAACTGCAGGGAGATGCGGTACTGCGTGGGGGCCACCAACTGCCAGATGCAGTTTTTGTTGGGAGGGTACTCCTTGGGCCAGCCTGGGCTGGTGATGGAGCCGTTGAGCTTGGTGAGGAATCCGCCACAGGCAGCTGGGGGGACAAGGGAGGTGGCATCATCTGCAGGGAGCCAAAGGGCCCAAGGCGTGGGCTGGGATGCAGGAAGGAGGAGATACGGGTCTGTGGGCTCCTGCGGCCCAGGGGCCTGTGTCTGACCCCTCTAGGGCAGATGGGAAGGAGGCAGGGGGAGGTGGTGTCCTTAGAGGGAAGCCTACAGGTGGGGGCTCAAGGACAGTAGTGAGGGGAGGGGGCAGTCCTGTGAGGTGCAGGAAGGGGGGCAGCTCAGAGGTGCAGCAAGATCTGCGCCCGGGAGTGCTGTCACCGGCATCTCTGCAGCATGCACGGCCAGAGGCTGTAACTCAGTGTCCACCCAAGGAGAGTGGTTTCCAAATAGTGGGTCATGAGCCCCTGGGGGGCAGTGACATCCATTAGCAGGTCAAGATGAGCAGGCCAGGCTCGGTGGCTCAGCCTATAATCCCAGCACTTTGGGAGGCTGAGATGAGTGGATTGCCTGTGCCTGCAGGTTTGAGACCAGTCCAGGCAACTTGGCGAGACATCGTCTCTACAATAAATCAAAAATTAGCCGGGCATGGTAGCGTATGCCTATAGTTCTGGCTACTTGGAAGGCTGAGGCGGAAGGATCGCCGGGGCCCAGCAGGTTGACGCTGGGGTGGCCGTGAGTGTGCTACTGCACTCCAGTCTGGGCAGTGGAGTGAGACTCCAACTCAAAAAGAAAAAAAAGCACACAGGTAACAGCGTGTTCCTGGGGGTTGCAGTGTAACAAGCATTTCTTATCCATGACTGGTGAAAAGACCATTGGGGTGTCCTTTTGGCTTTTCCAGGAAGGGATGTCTGCCGGAGGACTGAGGCTGGGAAGGGACCAGGGGTCTGAGGAAGTCTGGGGGCACTCACCCTCACAGCGGCGCTTGTCTGGGGCCAGCTCGTACCCAGGGTCACAGCTGCACTTGTAGCTGCCTAAGGTGTTGAGGCATCGCTGCTCACAGCCCCCGCGGTTGGGCCGAGAACACTCGTCCACCTCTGCAGTGAGGAAGAAAGGGTGTCACAGACTCCAGGCCAGGGCCTGGGTCCCTCTTCCTGCTTCTGCTTGAGGGTCAAGACCATCCCTCAAGCTTCTTGAGACCACCACCCCATTCCAGACGAGAAGTCAGCTGTGAGCCTTGTCTACTCAGCTCCGAGGTTCCACCCCTGCTCCATGGCTGTCCACAGGTGGACCAGTAAACCCCACAAAACCTTCCTTCTGAGCCTGCCTTCTGGAGCCTCTGTGTGTTGTTCTCTAAGTACTCTCCTTTCCTTTCTCCTTCAATCCTTACATGGAGCCCGTGATGGGGGCGCTATTACTATGCCCATTTTACAGATAAGAAATGGAGTTTTAGGGAGACTATCCTGCCCAAAGTCACATGGCTAAAAACAAATCCATGCACCTTGCTTCGTCCCTAAGCTTCTGGGACATACCCTGCCTCTTCCCCTCATTGGGCTGGCCTCCTGTCCCCAGTAAGCCCTGAGCTACTTAAAGGCAGGGCCCCAGAGTCTTACTGGCATCTGCTTGCCTCATGAAGTCTCTGTGTTGAACGGACGAATAAAGGATGAATGAGGGAGAAGAACTGGCCACAGGGGTGGGTGGAGTCGGGGGACAGGGGAGGAGGCACCTTTGAAAAAGTTGACAGCAAAGCCGGCTTTGTTAATGGACCCGTCAGAGACGAACTTGAGCCAGAGACGGCTGGAAGTGCTCTTGATGTCATCGGGTTTCTCGTAGCCACAGTAGCGTCCGATGAGGGTGCTGCTCTCGCTGTGCCCGTCGCGCACCTCCAGGTAGTCATAGGCACAGCTGTCATGGCGCTCAATCTAGGGGTCAGGCTCCATCAGCGCAAGGGACTCTGGCTGCCAGGGACCCATCCCTGGAAGCCCGCAGAGAGGTGGGCTGATCCAGGGGCAACTGGGCGATTCGGTGTTGGATCCCGGGGCCTCTGACCTACCTCAAAGGACTGGAAGGTGAGGCCCACATGGAAGCCCTCAGACACCTGGATCCGCCATATGCAGACTTTGCTGGGCCGGTAATCGTCTGGGTAATTGGGTGACTGAATGTGGCCATTGTCCTTTTTCACATCACCCCCGCAGATGGCTTTGGGGATATGGGGTGGGATGGGAGGGTGGACGGTTAGCATGTTCTGCCCTGCTCGAGAGCCCCTTCCCTGCTCCTCCAGTCCCTCCCATGTCCCCCCAGCTTCTTAGTCCCCCCCCCCCACCCCCTCACAGGCCCAGCCAATCCCACTGTTCTCTCTGCTTCCTCCCTTGGGACCCACAACCTTGCCCCTCTGGTGCCAGGAGGGAGTCCTTCTAGGATGCCCAGGGACCCCATATCTGACTCCTCCCCCACCCTCTTCCTCATACCTTCATAGACTGCAAAGAAGCCCTTTCCAACCCAATTGCTGCTGCTGCGGAACTCAACCCAGAGGCGGCTGTCGGTGGAGACGATGGGTTCGGGGAGTTTGCCTCCGCAAAACCGTCCTGCACAGGCAGTGTGGACAGAGAAGCCATAAGCCCCGAAGCAGTCCCCAATTCTCTAGGGGGCTGGGGACTTAGGCCCTGATCTGTGGCAACCTCACTGTACACGTTCCCAGGACCACACACCTTCCAGTTGGCTTCTATCTGGTCCAAGGTCCAATTTGGCTTTGGAGAGCCAGAGACCACTTGAGGGATAGGATATGAATCTTTTTTTTTTTTTTTTTTGAGACAGAGTCTCACTCTGTAGCCCAGGCTGAAGTGAGCCCAATCATAGCTCACTATAGCCTCAATTGAATCCCTTGGGCTCAAGTGATCCTCTTCCCTTAGCCATCTGAATAGCTGGGACTATAGTTGTATACCACCATGCCTGGCTAATTGATTATTTTTTGGTAGACACGGGGTTTTGATGTGTTGTTTCATGTTGGTCTCGAACTCCTGGCTTCAAGGGATCTTCTTGCCTTGGCCTCCCAAAACATTGGGATCACAGGCTTGAAACATTGAGGCTGGCCTGCCCTTTTTTTTTTTTTTTTTTGAGTTGGAGTCTCATTCTGTCGCCCAGGCTGGGGTGCAGTGCACCCCAATGTCAACTTGCTGGGGTGTCACAGCCACCCCAATGTTGACTTGCTGGGCTCAGGCGATCCTTCTGCCTCAGCCTTCCAAGAAGCTGGAACTACAGGTGCATGCTACCACACTTGGCTAATTTTTTATTTATTGTAGAGACGAGGTCTCGCCAAGTTGTTGGGGCTGGTCTCGAACCCGTGGGCTCAGGCAATTCACTCGCCTCGGCCTCCCAAAGTGCTGGGATTACAGGCTGAGCCACGGAGCCCGGTCTGCCTGCCTTTTTAAAGAGCATAATACCATCATTATTTACCTTTTTAAAATGTGGTCTCCATGCAAGGAAGTCATCATCAGAAATCAGAAATGAACACAGTTTTCTTTGCATGTGACAAACTGCTTTTACAGACATGTTTTTATTTGCAAATATGCAGGGGATGCACCGGGCCTCCAAATAAATCTCAGAATCTGAAGACTGGGTCAGAAAACATCCCCTTTGCAATAAAAACCAGTGAGAGTTGGAGTAAGCGGGTGAGGCCGGCCATCTGTAGAATTCTTTGTGGTCAAGAATCAGCTAGGGATGATTTGTGTGTTCCTAATGAGGATGGGTGTTTCCCAACTGTCAGCAAGGGACAGAGGGTGCTGGCCGAGGAATGCAAGTTATGAAAAAGAAACTGCAATCTTGGAAACGCTAAAAACATGTCTGCGGGAGGAAGTGTTGTAATGACAGCTGCTTTGGGCGACTAAAAAGAAATGTTTGAATATCAGAAACTGAGAGGGGGAGGTAACCAGAGGGCTAGCAGGATTTGCCAGGCTGCTGTGGGCAGAGGCTGTGGAGCAGAGGTTCGAACACCGAAGAGGGGCCCTGAGCCCCTTCCGATCACATTCCGCCCAGAGAAAGAGAGTCACACGAGTCTCGGACCTGATCCAAATGCTCTCTGTGAACGCCTGCCTCCTCTGCCCTCATTCTAGCTCCTTAAAGCACCTTCTGTTCTGTAGTTTTGACCCATTTGTTCCCCACCGTCTCACCCCTACCCCCATACTACCAGAGACAAAGTATCCTGCACAACCAAGGTAGGGCCACCGGGCCGGGTGTGTAACCCTCCATGGTGAGTTAAGAGATGGGCTGGTGGCCAGGCTTGGTGGCTCAGCCTCTAATCTCAACCCTTCGGGAGGCTGAGGCGAGTGGATTGCCTGAGTCCGCAGGTTTGAGACCAGCCCGGGCAACTTGGTGAGACCTCATCTCTACAATAAATCAAAAATTGGCCGGGTGCAGTAGTGCGCCTGTAGTTCTGGCTACTTGGAAGGCTGAGGCGGAAGGATCGCTGGAGCCCAGCAGGTTGACGCCGGGGTGGCCGTGAGCATGCTATTGCACTCCAGCCTGGGCAATGGAGTGAGACTCCAACTCAAAAACAAAAAAAGAGAGATGGGCTGGCAGGTTTATAACAAATCTCCTCGGGTACCCCCAAACCAGACGTTGCAGAAAGAGAAAGTGGTGGAGCCGCTGAAATTGCCCAGATGGGAAGAGTGTCTGGGGCTGCACAGAACAGCCTGTTGGCTCCCTCTGTCAACGCCTATGGTTTCCTGCACCTGCAGGGTGACAGCTACCCTTGGACGGAGGCCCAGAAGCCCACACTGGAGACTCCAATGTCCAAATCAGGGACAGGACTTGCCCTAAGTCACACGGTTAGTGAGTGACACAGCGAGCTGCGATGAACTACTCCAAGACTCCTGGTTCCCACACCAGGATGACACCCTGGCCAATGTTGGGCCTTGGAGGATGATGAGGATCGTTTCGGTGACGACAGAAGTTCTAAGAAGGAATCAGCCTCAGAGGAGGCAGGGGCTGGGCTAGTGCCGCTCACCTCGGAGGGGCGCCTTCCTCCAGAAGCCGTCTCGGACCTCCACGTAGTCATACCAGCACAGGCGGCTGCGGTACAGGTCCATGGACGTGAAGTTCAGGATGATCTAGGGCAATGGAGCAGGAAGAGGGTGACGGCGGCCCCCACACGGCACAGGGCCCCTGCCAGCCCCGCAACCAGTGACCGCTCTGTGCTCGGCGGGTTGCCATGGGTGAGAGCTGAGAGAGTCCCAAAAGGAGCTCCTGGCACAGAAAGGCCAGTCCTCCCCAGCTGTCCGCCTCTAATGCCAGCATTCTTCCTAGACAGCCCAGGCCGATCCTTGCAGAAAACGCATGGCCTCTTTGTTCCCATTTCAAAATATACCTAAAAGCCCAGGGGTCCCACAGCACCACTAGTAAGAAGCCATTGCTCTGGCATATACTCCCAGCTCCAGCTTTCCTCATAAATCAATTTGCCTCTTTCTGTTTGTTTATTTGTTTATTGGGGGTTTTTTTGAGTCAGAGTCTCACTCTGTCACCCAGGCTGGAGTGCAGTGGCACGCTCATGGTTACCACAGTCTCAAGCTACTGGGCTCAGGGGAGCCTTCTGCCTCAGCCTCCTGACTAGCTGGGACTACAAGTGTGCACCACCATACCTGGCTAATTTTTAAATTCTTTTGTGGAGATAAATTAAGCAATCCTATTGCTTTGATCGCCAAAGTGCTGGAATTACAGATATGAGTCACACTGCCCAGGCTTCTTTCTTTCTTTCTTTTTTTAAGTTGGAGTCTCACTCTGTTGCTCAGGCTGGAGTGCAATGGCATTCTCACGGCCACTGCAGCTTGACCTGCTGGGCTCAGGCGATCCTTTCCCTCATCCTTCCAAGTAGCTGTTACTACAGGTGTGTGCCATCACACCCGGCTAATTTTTTGATTTACTGTAGAGATGAGGTCTCACCAAGTTGCCCAGGCTTGTCTCGAACTGATGGGCTCAGGCAATCCTCTCACCTCGGCCTCCCAAAGTGCTGGGAGCCCAGCCCTTTCCTTCTTTTTTTTTTTTTTTTTCCAGAGACAAAGTCTCACTCTATGGCCTGGGCTGGAGTGCAGTGGCATAAGCATAGCTCACTGTATCCTCAAACTCCTGGGCTCAAGTGAGCCTCCTGCCTCAGCCTCTCAAGCAGCTGGGGCTAGAGGAGCACTCCACCATGCCTGGCTATATTTTTTTAAATGGGGGGTGGAGCTGGGCGTGGTGGCTCACACCTGTAATCCCAGCATTTTAAGAGAGAGGTGAGAGGATTGCCTAAGCCCAGGGGTTCAAGATCAGCCTGGGAAACTTGGTGAGACCTCATCTCTACAATAAAAATAAAAAAACATTAGCTGGGCTCGGTGGCACATACCTGTAGTTTCAGCTACTAGAAAGTTGAGGTGGAAGGATTGTTTGAGCCCAGTAGGTTGAGGCTACAGTGGCCATGAGCATACCACTGCACTTCAGCCTGGGCGACAGGGTGAGACTCCAACTCAAAAGTAAAAAATAAAATAAAATAAACGTAAAACCCTTTTTGTTTTGTAGTGATGGGGTCTTGTTTTGTTGCCCAGGCTGGACTTGAATTTCTGTGCTCAAACAATCCTCCTGCTTCAGACTCCTGAGTAGCTGGGACAACAAGTGCATGTCACCGCACCTGGCTAACTCATAGTCAAATAATACAAACCACAACACCTTTAAGAGAGAATTGGTCTCCTCAGGGACAGAAAGGGCCCACAGTGGTGTGAGTGTACCGAGGGGTTCTGAAATGGGAATGGAGGATCCCGAGAGAGAGGCAGAGAAAAGGCTGAGCCACCAAGCATCACCTATGTATTGAGTGCTGATTCTGGGCGGGGGGCACTAACTGCTGAAAGAGCACCAGATCTCAACTCTTCCCTTGAATACTTCTTTGTCCTCAAGAAGCTTAGAGTTTAGAGGGATAAGACATGCACATGAAAAAGCTCAGACTCCAGTCACACGGGCCTGGTTTTGAATCTTAGCTCTGCATTCCCTCCGTGAGTCCTTAGGCAAACCACCCAACCTTTCTGAGTCTCAGCTACCTCGTGTATCAAATGGGGATAAGAGTCCCTGACCCTGACATTGAACTTCTTAGGTACAGGCACTGTCTGTCCTGACAGACATTTCAGGCTCTTAGCTCATCAAATGCTTACTGGACACGGAGGAACATTTGACACCTTGTAAAAAAAGGACCAACTCTCTTCAGCAGATGGGCATTTTAGCAGGTAGAGAGCACATTTCCAGGAGGGAAACCACTTCCTCGGTAGTTTCCAGAGTGAACCCAAAGCCTGTGGTGTATTCATAGTTGCAACAAGTAGGGACTCCAGGAATGTGTTCACTGTGACCTGTGAGGCTGGTACAGTGGACATGCGAAGGCCTGAGGGGGTTTCCTGTCCTGTGAAAGCAGAGTTCCTTGCTGGAGAAGATAGAGGCAGATAGAGTGAAGCTGGAATGAAACCAATTCCATGGTGGATGCTGGCATTTGCTGTCTGTAGCTAGCAAGGGTCAGTGCCGTGTCAAGGTCACAAGGTTACTCCCTGACCATGGCCTGTCAGAATGCCTGGTGACTGCAACATCCACCCGCTCAGTCCTTCCCAGTTCCTGGCCACTTGGCTGTGGTCTCATCTCTCCACCTCTCCACCTCTCTCCACCTTTCTTGGCCACACCAATGTGTCATACCCTAGACCCTGGCTTCATCAAGAATTGTCCATCCCTTCCATAATCTCAATATCAAGGATCCTCTCTCCATCTGGTCCCCCAATCCCCCCCAGCTCCCTCCCTCCAAGAGTCCCATCATACTACCTTCAGCCACGGCATCTGTGGCATTTCCAGTGAAGGTCACCCTACCCACTCACTTCTCCTCTCACCTACCTTAGTTCCACAGCCCATCTTTTTTCTTTCTTTTTTTTGTTTGTTTGTTTCATTCTTCTATGAGGTTAAACACATTTGTCTGGGAGACCTTTTATTAGTTGCAGTACTATTATATCATGTTTTGAAAAAGTGTCCTATATAATCTTAATTATTATTATTAATCATCATCATGGAAAGTTATTATCATCCTTAAAGTCCTGGACTTAAAATTATTTAAATAAATTTATTTTTTATAGAGACAAGTTTTCGCTATGTTGCCCAAGCTCAAGTGATCTTCTCACCTCAGCCTTTCAAGTAACCAGGACTACAGATGCATACCACCATGCCCAGCTAACTTTTTCATTTTTCTGTAGAGATGGGGGCTCGCTCAACTGCCCAGACTGGTCTCAAACTCCTGGCCTCAAGCGATCCCCCTACCTCAGCCTCCCAAAGTGCTGGGATTACAGGCGTGAGCCACCGTGCCTGGCCAATCTGCCCTTTTGAAACACAGAAGTTGCAAATCTGCTCTAGGTCTTGCGATGGAGCTAGGCAGTGTCTCGTTATCCAATCTTTTATCTTTGTAGAAAAAACGACCCAAAATGATCACAGAGGAAGCGGCAAAGGGCTACCAATGGCATCGCTTCAAAGCAAATCTGAGGTCCATCTTTTCAGCCCCTCCTTGTGTACAACTTCTGCTTTCTTGCTTCCCTTTCTCTTTCCTGTAATCACCTGAAAACAACAACCTTGGTGAAACCACCTCTCTACCTGCTCAGTGCCTGCCCCCAAACAGTTGACTGTGGCTAGAGAAAACCAGACAGCCATGCTGAGCTGGAACTGGAGCTGGCTGTGTCACTGGGATGCAAGAGCACTTTTACCTGGATTGGGCCCGACCAGGCACACCTTCTGCACTCCCTCCTCTCCCCTTCCCTCCCTTCTCCTCCCCTCTCCCCATTCCTCTCCTCTCCACTCTGGGTCCTGGCTCTACCACCATCTTTTTCTTGGATTCATCCAATAGTCCCTGCTCTTGACCTTGCCCCCACCACAGCAGCCAGAGCACACCTTTTATGATGTAAATCGGATCACATCTCCTCTCTGCCCCAAATCCTCTAATGGATATAACTCAGAGTAAAACCCAATGCCCTCACCATGACCTCTGAGGCCATTTATCACGGCCCCTGTTCTCTCTCCAGCTCCAGCTCCCACCACTTTCCTCCTGCCTGCTTGGCTCCGGCCATCTTGACCTTGCTGGTCCCTCAGACACCCCAAGTCTGCTCTACCTCAGGGCTTTTGCACTTGCTGCCTGAAAGCTCTTCCCTAGCTACCAGCCAGGTGTGTTCCTTCACTTCCTGCTGGTTTCTGCTCCAACCCACCTGATGTACATGAGACCCTTCCTGACCATCCCACATGAACACAGTAGCCCCTTGTTCCCGACTCCCTCCCCTCCTGCTGCAGACTTTCTCCATAACACTTATCACCAGCTGACCTACTGCACTCTTACTTGTTTGTTGTCTGTCTCTCCCCAGCCCCACACCAAAATGTAAACCACATGAGGGCAGAGATTGTGTCTGTTTAATTTACTGTGGAATCCTTAGTACATAACATATAGTAGGTGCTTGGTAAATATTTCTTTCTTTTTTTTTTTTTTTGAGTTGAGTTGAGTTTTTTGTGGGTTTTTTTTTTTTTGTCGCCCAGGCTGGAGAGGCATGATTATGGCTCAATGCAACCTTGACCTCCTGGGCTCAGACGATCTTTCTTCCTCAGCCTCCCGAGTAGCTGGGACTATAGGTATGCACCAGCATGCCTGGCTTATTTTTTTATTTTTTGTAGAGACAAGGTCGCATGATATTGCCTAGGCTGGTCTTAAATTCCTGGGTTCAAGTGATCCTCCTGCCTAGGCCTCCCCAAGTGCTGGGATTACAGGTATGAGCTACCACACCTGGCCAGAAATATTTCTTGAATGAAATTTTGCTTTTAGGAATCGACAATACAGTTATATTTGCCCAGGTGCATGAAGATGTAAGTTTTTGTTTTGTTTTTTGAGTTGGAGTCTCACTCTGTCTCCCAGACTGGAGTGCAGTGGCACATTCCCGGCCGCCGCTGCCTCGACCTGCTGGACTCCTGCAATCCTTCCGCCTCAGCCTTCCAAGTAGCTGGAACTACAGGCATGCGCTACCCTGCCCGGCTAATTTTTGATGTATTTTGAAACGAGGTCTCACCAAGTTGCCCAGGTGGGTCTCAAACCCACAGGCTCAGGCAATCCACTCTCCTCGGCCTCCCAGAGTGCTGGGATTACAGGCTGAGCCACCGAACCCGGCCAAGATGTAAGTTTAAAGGTATTTACTGTAGCATTTTTTGGTGATAATGAAAACTAGAAAAAATGTCAATCAAATCTCCATCACTAAAGATTCACAGTAAGGAGAAGTGACAGGACACTGGCTTCTCAGCCCAGGCAGACATCACACTGTGCCGGGTAAGCATGTCGCCCCACAGTGTCTCACTGTCTAGCATCAATCTGATCTTGCCGCACAATCTTAGGCATATCATGGAACCCCTCTGTTCCTGTTTGCAAGAGGGTAATGATAATAATATCTGCCTCACAGGGCTCAGGAAATTTAAATTGATAATTAAATTGAGCTGGGTGTGGTAGCTCACACCAATAATCTCAGCACTTTGGGAAGCCAAGGAGGGAGGATTGCTTGAGCCCAGGAGTTGGAGACCTGCCTGGGCAACATAGCAAGTTCTCATCTCTTAAAAAAAAAAAAAAAAAGCCAAAAGTAGTGGTGTGTGCCTGTATTCCCAGCTACTCAGGAGGCTGAGGTGGGAGGATCACCTGAGCCCAGGAGGATGAGGCTGCAGTGAGCTGTGACTGTACCACTGCACTCCAGCCCGCGTGACAGAGAGAGACTCCAGCCTCCGGAAAAAAATAATAAAAATAATTAAATTGAAGGAAACTGGCCAGGCTTGGTGGGCTCAGCCTGTCATCCCAGCACTTTGGGAGGCTGAGGTGAGTGGATTGCCTGAGCCCACGGGTTCGAGACCAGCCCCGGCAACTTGGCAAGCCCTCTTCTCTACACTAAAATTAAAAAAAAATTAGCCGGGCATGGTAGTGTGCTCCTGCAGTTCCAGCTACTTGGAAGGATGAGGTGGAAGGATCGCTGGAGCCCAGTAGGTTGACACTGGGGTGCCCATGAGCATGCCACTGCACTCCAGCCTGGGTGACAGAGTGAGACTCCAACTCAAAATTACATAAATAAATAAACAAATAAATAAATAAATTGAGGGAAACCAAGACAATGGAATTCTAAGCAGTCATGAGAATAATTAAGGTGGATCTATGTGTACTGGCATGGAACAGGGACCATCATTCATTGTTAAGTGCAAGACAAGCTGCAAAAGACCACATACATGTGCATACAATACTTCTGTGTTTTGTATGTAGATACATACACGCTCACATGCACATGCACACCTAGAAGGAAGGGTCTGGAAGAATACATCAGAGCGTTGAAACTCTTTAGTCCTCTCTGAGGAATAGGATTAGAGGAGGATCAAGGGGGAGAATATTCTTTTTTTTTTAAGAGTCAAGGGTCTCCATCTGCGGCTCAGACTGGAGTGCATGACATAATCATAGCTCACTACAGCCTCAAACTCGTGGGCTTAAGCAATCCTTTTGCCCTAATCTCTCAAGTAGCTGGGACTACAGGTGGGAGTCACCACACCTGGTTGTTGTTTTTTTTTTTTGTAGAGATGGGGGTCTTACGAAATTGCCCAGGCTGGTCTCAAACTCCTGGACTCAAGCAATCTTCCTGCCTTGGCCTCCCAGAGTGCTGGGTTACAGGTGTAAGCTAATGTTCCCAGATAGAATATTCATTTTTTACTTTCTGCATTTCTAGATTGTTCAAAATTTTTACATGTACATGTTACATCTAATAAACAGCAAAAATATCTTTAAAAGAGTTGTTGGATGTAGGCTGAGTGTGGTGGCTCATGCCTGTAATCCCAGCACTTTGAGAGGCTGAGGAGGGAAGATTGCTTGAGTCCAGGAGTTCAAGACCAGCCTGGGCAACATAGAAAGACCTCATCTATCAAAAAAGTTAAGATATTAGCAAGGTATGGTGGCGTGTGCCTATAGTCCTAGCTACTTTGGAAGCTGGGGCAGAAGGATCGCCTGAGCCCAGGAGGTCGAGGTTAGGGTAAGCTGTGATCATACCACTGCACTCCAGCCTGGGCGACAGAGAGACACCCTGACTCAAAAAAAGAAGAATTGCTGGATGGAAGAGGGAGGCAAAGAGCCAAAGGATGGGGGCACTCTGGCTCCTAAACTCACACCTTCACCTACCCCTCCACGAGCCCTCCCTGGGCCTGCCAACCAATTCCACTCAGAGTTGTGCCAAGAACAAGGGTCTATCCACCTTCCCTTCATCCTCAGAGTCACCCCTGGCTATGTCTAGGGAGGATGAATTCAGACCCGCTGAAGAAGAAACCATGTCCAGCCGGCAGAATCTGGAAGGGCCCACCCGAGACCTCCCAAGGGACAGGAGAAACCAGAGGTCACCTCACTCAGAAGGAAGAGACCTGGCTGGTGGTTAGTGGCATCCTACAGGGAGGCACAGCGATGGCTATATTGAGATTGGAGGTGTCTAATTAAGAGTTGTACCGACTTCTGTCATGTGAAAACAGCTGTGCTCCGGTGGCAAGGGCACTGCCTTTTGCCAAAGAAAACCTGGCCAGCTCCACCACTTCCTGGCTGGTGACTTGGGCCTGTGGCGGGGCTTCCTTGAACCTCAGTGTCTTTGTCTAAAATTGGAGGTGACGGCAATGGCTTCCCTGGGGAGGTGGAGGGATTCAGTGAGATAGGGAGCAGAGGCTCCTAGTGCACCCCACATGTGAGAAGTACACCTCATGCTTGTTGCGTGCATCCAGGGGACAAGTGACAGGACACCAGGCTTCTCATCTCCAGCAGGAGTCACGCTGTGCCAGTTAAGCACACTGCTGGGTGACTCACTGTCTGGCTTCAGTCTGACCCTGCCACACGATCTTAGGCACAACATCAAATACCTCGGTGCCTTCTCGTCCTTATTTGTAACAGGGAATAATAGTAACGTCTGCCTCACAGGGCTTAGGGGAACTAAGTTAATATGTGTAAAGTTTATAACAGGGTCTGACACACAGTAAACACTCAATGTTAACTTCACTCTTAGATATTATGACATTTAGGATATTTTGACATTTGAAATGGTTCAGAATAGAATCCTGGAAGTAGAAAAAGGCAAACAGCGTGCCTGGAGAAGTGGACCAGGGTGTCCTCATTTAACAGATTAAGAACATAGCGGCCAGGTGCGGTGGCTCAAGCCTGTAATCCCAGCGCTTTGGGAGGCAGAGGTGAGAGGATTGTCTGAGCTCTGGGGTTCAAGACCAGCCTGAGCAATATAGTGAGATCTCATCTCTACAATGAATAAAAAACATAGCCGGGTGTGGTGGTGCATGCCTGTGGTTCCAGGTACCTGGAAGGTTGAGGCAGAAGGATCACCTGAGCCCAGCAGGTCGAGGCTGCAGTGGCCGTGAGCAATGTGCCACTACACTCTAGCTTGGGTGACAGAGTGAGACTCTGACTCAAAAAATAAAAAAGAACATAGGAATGACAGCTAAATTCTCACCATGTGCTAGGCACTACTCTAAGTACTTATGTATATTAATTTGTTTAATCGTCCTATCAACCCCGTGAAGGAGGTACTATCACCAGGCCCATTTTATAGACAGAGAAAGAAAGGCAAAGAGAGGTTAAGCAACTTTCTTGAAGACCACACAGCCAGAGCACAGTGAGGTGTCACACCCGGGTACTCTGGCTTTTAAAATTACACCCTTCGCCACTCCTCCATGTGGTCTCCTAACAATTCTCCTCAGCAGTGGTGCTAAGAACAAGCATCCACCTTCCCGTCCTCCTCAGAGCCCCACGCCCCTCAGCACCGGAGAACAGGGACTTAGGGGAGGGTCCAGCACGGACAGCTTTGCAGAGGAGGGAGGGGTCTCTTCAACCTGGTTGGGGGATGTGATGGGAGTTAGGGGTCAGGGAAGGCATCACAGAGGAGGTGGAATTTTGGTTGGACCTTGAAGAACAACAGGCAAGACTTCAGAAGGCAGGGATGGGAATGAGGGTGGATTCTACCAGCTCCCAAAGTTCTTATCTTCTTGGCTTCCCTGCATGGTTGGATCTGCCAACCATGATCCTCGTTTTTTTTTTTGAGTTGGAGTCTCACTCTGTCATCCAGACTGGAGTGCAGTGGCTGCTCCCAGCCACCGCAGCCTCAACCTGCTGGGCTCCGGCGATCCTTCCGCCTCAGCCTTCCGAGTAGCTGGAACTACAGGCGCGTGCTACCACGCCCGGCTAATTTTTTTTTTTTTTTTGATTTATTGTAAAGATGAGGTCTCGCCAAGTTGCCCAGGCGAGTCTCGAACCAGCGGGGTCAGGCAATCCACTCACCTCAGCCTCCCAAAGGCGTGGGATTACAGGCTGAGCCACCGAGCCCGGCTGATCCTCTTTTTTTTTTAGTTGGAGTCTCACTCTGTCGCCCAGACTGGAGGAAAAACCCTGTCCTCTTCATAAAGGCTCTGCTTGGGAACCACTGTAGGTTCACTCTGGATCAGCTGCTAATCATGTGAGTGGAGACTTGGGGATCCTAAAAGAAGCCTTCTCAAGGCTGGGCGGGGTGGCTCACACATATAATCCTAGCACTTTGGGAGGCCAAGATGAGAGGATTGCTTGAGCTCGGGTTCGAGCCCAGTCTGTGCAACTTGGTGAGACCTCATCTCTATAACAAATCAAAAAATTAGCAGGGCATGGTGGCACATGTCTGTAGTTCCAGTTACTTGGAAGGCTAAGGCAGAAGGATCACCTGAGCCCAGCAGGTTGAGACTGCGGTGGCCTTGAGCAGCGTGCCACTGCACTCCAGCCTGGGCTACAGAGTGAGACTCTGACTCCAAAAAAAAAAAAGAGAGAGAGAGAAAAGCCTTTCCAAGCAGCTCATTCTCTTGCTTGACATACCCATGACGCACACAAGTCATCGTATAAGATCGACCTGTCATGTGCATTTCTGACAATAAGCTGAGAACTGAGAAGCAAGTGGAAAACAACCTCCCAGCAGCCAATATGGATGTCAAAGTCCATCTGCTAGAGCAGGCAGATTTATTTAAGGTTTACTGTTGAAAGGCCATAGACTTTGGAGCCAGACAGTCCCAGAACAAAATGCCAGTGTGTAAACTTGGGTAGATTTACTCAAGAGCTTTGGGCCTCAATTCCACCATCTATGCAGAAGGGATAGTCGAGCGTAGGTCATAAAATTGCTATGGGAAATAATGAGACCAAGTACATCGGGTGTCTAACACTCTGCCTGGCACATCATTGTTACACAACAGAGTGGCCATTAGTATTCTATGACACCAGCCTCTGTGGGCCTTTCCAATGTTTCTGTCCCTCGAGTGCCATCTTGGTTTCTCTTGCAATTCTATAATTTCATCCAGGATCATGGATGGCTTTTGACTTGATGTATTTCTAAAACCATGTGTTCGATTTATCTGGAATTCTTGGCTCTAGCCCACTTCTCTCCCTGCAGCTCCAAGTGGCCTCTGAAAAAAGGACGGGAATTCTCCAGGAATTATGGACAGCAGAGGCCCAGGACACAGAGAGATGCTCCCGGGGCAAGGCTGTGTGTCTGCTAGAGAGATTAAGGCCAGCCCATGCCAGCCTGAACCATAGGGAAGGAAGTTGATCCAGATCACTGCCCACTGAGGAAAGCTCCTGAGCAGGAAAGTGAGCAATGCTCCACCTGATTTGGGGTGGAGAATACCTGCTGCTGGGGTCGGGGACTGCTAGTAGTTCTGTACATCCCAGAGCCTGTCCCAGTGTTGGGCACACAGGTTTGCTGAAGAGCACTGAAGGAATTGAATTGCAGCAGGGCTTGAGAACACGCACAGAATTGCAATCACAGACTTTTGTGTCATGATCCAATTCTGTGTAATCTTGGGCAAGTTACTGAATTTTTCCAAGTCTGTTTTCTCATAGGTAAAACAGGGATAATGTTAGCACCTGGCCTATAAAGTTGCTGTGCTCATTAAAGAAACTAACACACGTTGAAGAATTTAACACATGCCTGCTCAATCAAATGCTCCATAATTGTCAGTTACAACCAGGTGTGGTGGCTCATGCCTGTCATCCCAACACTTTGGGAGACAGAGGCAAGAGGACTGTCTGAACCCAGGGGTTCGAGACCAGCCTGAGCAACTTGGCAAGCTCTCATCTCTACAATAAATCAAAAAAATTAGCCGGGCATGGTGGCACATGCCTGTGGTTCCAGTTACTGAGGCTGAGGCGGAAGGATCGCCTGTACCAAGCAGGTTGAGGCTGCGGTGGCCATGAGCATGCCACTGCACTCCAGCCTGGGCGACAGAGTGAGACTCCGACTCAAAAATAATAATAATAATTGTCAGTTACTATTAATATTATTATTACTGTTAATATTATCTGCATGTGAGATTTCCCTCAGCTAGAGTAATAAGGACCCTCAGGAAAGGGATAAAGGAAGTCGGGCACAGCCAGGACAAACAGCAGACAGGATTGCAATACCCCTCCCCGCCTTTTTTTTGAGTCAGAGTCTCGCTTTGTCACCCTGGCTGGGATTCATTGGCACAATCACAGCTCACTGCAGGCTCGACGTCTTGAACTCAGGCAATCCTTCCATCTCAGCACCCACCACCACAGTCGACTAATTAAAAAAATTTTTTTTTTTTGTAGAGATAAGGTCTCACTATGTTGCCCAGGCTAGTCTCAAACTATTGGGCTCAAGCAATCCTCCAGCCTTGGCCTTCCAAAGTGCTGGGATAACAAACGTGAGCCACCATGCCTAGCCAGGACTGCAATTTTGTAGTGAGATTTGGGATAAGAAGAACACGGAGGAATGGGCTCACTTAGGAGGGAAGACAGAAGAACGTCAACATGAGAGATGAACAGAATCAGCCCTCAAAAAAAATCTGTCATACGTGAGATTGATCTTCAGATTACAACAAATGAAAATAAGTGTCAGCCGGGCTTGGTGGCTTAGCCTATAATCCTAGCACTTTGAGAGGCTGAGGCGAGTGGACTGCCTGAGCCCATGAGTTCAAGACCCACCCAAGCAACTTGGTGAGACCTTTTCTCTACAATAAAAATAAAAAATTAGACGGGCGTGGTAGCATGCGCCTGTAGTTCCAGCTACTTGGAAGGATCGCCGGAGCCCAGCAGGTTGACACTGGGCAATAGAGTGACACTCCAACTCAAAAAAAAAGCATCATTTAGAAAAGAATGGAAGCTCAATAAAAGAGGAGAGTCAGTGAGCACCTCTTTAAATTGGCTTTTGTCTTCAAGCTCAGAAATGACATCAGAGGACAGTCAAATAACTTGCAGATGTGATCAGCATGTGTAATCTTGAGAGCTCAGAGCAGTTTTCCCAATCTTCAAAAGGGTGTGTGTGCTGGGGGTGGGGGGACAGTGGGGAGTGAGGAGTGGATTCTGGGAATTGCAAACCACTGGGTTGAATGTCAATCCCCAACTAAACAGCTGGTCTGTGACCATTTAGAAAAGAAACACTTGATTAGGAAGAGCCAGTTTGGGTTCATTTGAAATAAGGCATGTCAGACAAATTTGTCTTCCTTTGTAAAAGGGGTTTTTTAAACTGGCGGAACAGTGGATTTAGTTTGGTAAGGCGTTCCATCTTACGTGTTCGGCATTTTTTGAACTACGTCCTGGGCCAGGGATAGAACAATGACAAAGGCGTGGTCTTAGAAGCAACACACGTCTCTGTCAATAGGCTGTGACCTGTGGCTGGATGGTAATGACGTTATGTGACATCATAGCTGGTAGAATAACTCTGCCCAGACCCTGTAAATTAACAAGTCAATGTCCATTTGGAGGGAGATCTTGGATCTGCTTTGGTTCATGTACTGTTCAACATTTTGATCCAAGACCACAATGAAGACCCAGAAGACATGCTTATCAATGAGCTCATGGCCTAGGTAAGAAGGATGACTACCTGCTGGATGGTGGAATTCTGGTTCAAAATGATCTTGAGAGAGATGTTGGAATGAACAATGAGACCAATACTAAAATAGAATCCAGCTTGAGGCTGTGCTAATGTTCCAATCAAGGGAAATAAACTCTTGTAGCTCATTCTTGGGAGCAATAAAAATACAAAGGCGCAACAATCTAGGGTTGGTGGAGAGACTAGACTCCATGTGAAAAGACTGTGAATGGGTCTAAGAAGGCATGAGAGTGGCCTTGCCACAGTAGGAGGAATGATGAGAAAGAGGGAGTCAGGTTGTTCTGAATTACTCTTGAGGGAAGTACTAGGACAAATGGGAGCCTTCAAGGAGAAGAGACTTTGTAACATTAAGAGTTGGCAAGAAGGCCGGGCATGGTGGTTCAAGCTTGTAATCCCAGCACTCTGAGAGATCGAGACGAGAGGATTGCCTGAGTTCGAGACCAGCCTGGGCAACTTGTTGAGACCTCAACTCTACAATAAATAAAAAAATTAGCTGGGCGTGGTAGTGCGTGCCTTGAGTTCCAGCTACTTGGAAGGCTGAGGTGGAAGGATCACCTGAGCCCAGCAGGTTGTCGTTGGGGTGGCTGTGAGTGTGCCATGCCCTCTGGCCTGAGTGACAGAAGGAGACTCTGACTCAAAAAAAAAAAAAAAAAAAGTTGACAAGAGAACAGGATGGAATATTCTGGAAAGTAGTGAGCCCTCATCACCTTAGGTATTCAAGTCAACCATGCAGCCGGAGAAACAGGACTAGACAGGCTTGGGGGCCCTCCTCAAGCTCAGCGTCTACCCTGCTTGTCACCAATGAGCAACAGGCAGGGAAGGCTTCCTGGAAGAGGTCATATCTGAGCTAGATAATGAAGATGGAGACAATTTTGACCCACTCCCATAGTTTGCCTGAAGGCAGCCCTACAGCAGCAGCAAGTGGGAGAGCTGGGAGCTTCAGCACAAGGTGAGAGGGAAGGTGGAGAGACTTTTCTGCAAATCAGAACTGATACAGCAGCAGAGGGAGAAGAAATGAAATCCTGGCAGGAGAGGGCCAGGCACAGAAACTCAGGTCCATGTAGCAAAGATGGGAGGGTCCTGGTGAAAGTAGAGAAGGAAGGGTGGGGAGGAGACACCCACGAGACCCACCTGGGAGCAACCGCTAAAAGCATCTGCCTCATTCCTTAATTGTTCCTAGGATTAGGGTTTGTCAGAATTGGGAAGAGCCCTTGAGGAACCCCTGGTCAAGCCCTGATGAGACAGCTAAGAGCCCAGGGCCCCAGGCTGAGCAGCTCATCCAAGGTAGCCGCAGGCAATCAGGGGCAAGGCTGGATGGAATTCAGCCCTGGGGAATTCCTTGTGGTCTATGTGACCTTGAGGAAGTTACTCAACCTCCCTGTGCCTTAGTTTTCTCATGTGGAAAATAAAGACATGGGGTAGCCGTAAGAATTAAAAGGGGGTCGGGGTGGTGGCTCACGCCTGCCATCCCAGCACTTGGAATGGCCCGAGGTGAGGGGACCGCCTGAGCCTGCGGGTTCAAGAACAGCCTGGGCAACTTGGTGAGACCAAATCAAAAAATTAGCCAGGCGTGGTTGTGTGCTCCTGTAGTTCTGGCTACTTGGAAGGCTGAGGCAGAAGGATCGCCGGAGCCCAGTGGGTTGACACTGGGGTGGCCATGAGCATGCCACTGCACTCCAACCTGGGCGACGGAGTGAGAATCCAACTCAAAAAAAAAAAAAAAATTAAAAGGGCTAATTCAGGAAGAACGAGGTAATCAAAATAGACCTACACAGTAAGTGCTATCTACAAATTAGTGCTAATTTACAGTTACTAGGAAGTGCCATGGAAGGCTGTGTATTGCTGGGAGCCTCTCCTCACTGTAATGCTCCATCAAATCTGTGGACTTAATGACTTTATCATAACCAAGATCACTGGCACCCACATCAGCCAGGTCTGGGGGAGAAGTTTTGATCCGGATCCATGGGGAGACATGCTCTCCTGCTCTTGGAGTCCCACAGAGGAGGGGAGGCCCAAGGATGCAGTTACCTTCTCCCCAGGTGTGACAGAGATTCGCCATACGCAGTGCATGTGGGCGGAGTAGCCATTGGGGTACTCAGGGGAAGAGAAGTTGCCTGTGCTGTCTTGCAGGGTCTCTCCACAGGCTGCCAAGGAAAGGAAATGACAGGGCAGCTGGCTACAGGTGCCCAAACCCCTCACCTTCTGGCTCACCTACCCCTGAACCCTGGCATCCTTTGGGGGCCAGAAGACGGGCTGAGGAGAGGGGTGCATCTGAGATGGTCCTGTCCCTTTAAGATCCACCCCTGCCTCCTCCGTACATAGACACACACACCATCCTACCTCCCCGGCCTAGTGCTGCCAGGGTAACCGATGCCCTGTTGTCAAGGCAACACGGGTTCCAGAGTTAAGGTCAAGTGCCTCTGGTGGGCCTCAGCGCCACTTCCCTCCCGAGTTGCTCTGTTCTCCCATATTCTGCCCCTACAGACCCTCAGAAAGTGGCATGTCAGCTAGTCACTACCACCTGATCCTAGCCCCAGGTTGGTTCCTTAACTTACACACGGCCTCTCCCTAGGGGTCTCCTCCCCTAGCACCATCTGCTGAGACTTGTAGCATTCACCTTCTTGGTGGTCCCAGGCCCTGGCCTCTGCCCCCCTCAGATTCTGCCCTCCACGGCCCTGCCCGTCTCTTCCCTGCTCCAACCTGGGCACTTGTAAAGCTTTCGGGCCTGGGCGATATCCCCCTTGCTGAGTCGTGTCCTCTGGCCAATGGGAGGTTTCACTCCGTTTACCTCATACTTGGGAACAATGGTGTCTAGGAAGATGCCCCTAAGGAGGAAGATTGCAAAAAGTAAGAGTGAGAGTCTGACAGAAGGTGGGCAAGGAAGGGGGGTGGCGTGCCCATCTGCACCCACAGGTCGAAACCCTGCTGGAGCCCAGACATTCCTCAGCAGGGTCAGGGACGGGTGGAGACATCTCACCCTGTCATTATGCTGCCCACTGACCAGCAGCCACCCTGCTCCGTGGCAGCCACACCACAGGAACTGGGGGAGCCCCAGGAACACTTTGGGAGGTCATGGATGCAAACTCAGGATGCCCCAGGGATCCGCTGGTGCCCCCAGCTCGGGTTCCAAACTCCCAATCCCAGGAGAGTGGCAGACCCTTAGCGGGTCATCTCTCTAACTCCACCAGGCCCCTGTTTCTGTGCCCCCAAATGCTGATTGAATTTCTCCCCAAACTACCTGGGGCCAGCTCCTCACCCGGCTGGCATGGGTGCATCTGACGGTATCTGGAACAGGGCCAAAGGGCAGGTTCTACCACAGCCAGACCCAGCCCCGCCAGCTTCCAATCCATCAGTGTCTCCTATCCCCCCAACTCCTCCCTGCTCAATTCTGAGTGTTTCCATCTGGGAGGAGCAGGACTGAAGGGAAGCAGGCAGCTCTCTACCACCCCAGGGCCCCTGACTCACACCCAGCTGGGTGGAACACAGCAGGGGGTGGGATGGGACTTGGTGGGAACCATAAAGAGGGGTCTGTGGGTGTGGGGGGTGGAATGACCTCATCGCCCTCCCTTGAACTCTGTTCCTGTAGGCCTGCAGGCAGGAAGAGTGATCTGGTAGGAGCACTGAGAAGAGGGGGGAGGGCCGCTGTCTGGGACAGAGAGAGTAGATGAGCAAAAAGCCAAGCATGGGAATGGCCAGGCCAGGAAGGCCCATGAGGAGGAGGGAGGCTCCATTTCCCACACTCTGCTAAGAAAAGGCTGGGGGAAGAGAGGTAGGGCCTCCACTTTTGGGGGTTCTGGCTGTGACTTCTGGGAACCTGGGTCTTGGGTTCGGAGGGTGTGCTTGGGAGCTGGGGATGGAGGCTAGTCTAAGGACTGGGGTCAGGCTTTGTGCAAATTAGCCAATTACAAAAAGACAGACCAATTAGGAAGGATGCTCCCCTCTGAAGACCCAGTTAGGAAAATGCACCCCTTACAGCTGACAGTGAGAGAAAAGCTCAGCTCTCTTTGGGTTGATAGAGTTTGGGGGCCACCCCATGCGGCTTGGCTTGCAGAGCAACTGGATTTCAGTCTCAGACAGGTGGGTGAGGGCTGACAGGAAACAGGGAGTCAAATTATTCTGAATTGCTCTTGAGAGAAGTACTCAGGCGAATGGGAGGTTTCAAGGAGAAGAAAACACTTTGTAACATTAAGAGCTGGCAAGAGAACAGGATGGAATATTCTGGAAAGTGGTAAGCTCTCATCACCTTAAGTATTCAAATCAACTATGCAGTGGAAGACTGGACCAGGCAGCCTCGGTGGCCCTCCCCAAGCTCAGCATCTACCCTGCTGGCCACTAATGAGTAACAGGCAGGGAAGACTTCTTGGAGGAGGTCGTATCTGAGCTAGATCATGAAGATAGAGGCAATTTTGAGGAGCAGGACAAAGGGGAAGTAGATAACCCTCCATCTCCCCAGGGGCCCTGACTCACACCCAGCTGGGAGGAACATGGCAGGGGGTGTGGCGGGATACAGTGGGAAATGCAAGGAGGGTCTTTGGGGCACGGAGTGTGCACAATAGTAGGGGAAGAACCGATGCCCTGTCACAGACCCACCCTGTGGACGAGGACAGTGGGGCAGGCAGCATCAGACAGCATCCATGGACCCCCTACTGGGGGCCGTAGCCACATAGAGGGCACTCTTGTCCTAGGTCACTGCCCCAGCAGGGAAGGCTAGTGTGAGGGGGAGGTAGGAAGAAATGACCTCCAGAGGGCAGGGCAGTATGCCACCCCCCCCCCACCAGACCAGACCAGGTCCATCTCTCACCTGGAGAATGTGTTCCGGGCATAGTGCATGATACTGTCAAAGTCATAGGTCTCCCCCAGGGACTCCACCTCTTGGATCTCCATCTTCAGGAAGTTATACTCCTGCCCTGCGAAGGTCAGGAAAAGGGTGTGGGGGAGAGGGAGGGGACAGTGTGTGGGGGACTTTTCAGAGCAGGGAATGGCATCCTTCCTGAACCTCAGAGGGCCCTCCCCTACCTGAGGGCTTGGGAAGCAGCCAAACAGAGCCCCCAGGTGAGGGGTGGGGAGGGTCTCTAGAAGAGTCCTATCCTGCAGAGAGCCTAGTGAATGGAGGTCTGTCTGAAGGTTGGGGGAATATAAGAAGGAAGCACCCACTTCTAGAACCACAGCAGAGAAAGAAGCCTGGGGGAGATAGGGAAGAAACGGAAAGGGAGGAGACAGAGAGAGCTAGGAGAAAGGAGAGAAAAACCCTGAGGATAGACCAGGCAGAGTGCAGAGGTGAGGTAAAGGTGGTGAGAAAGGCCTGAGGCTGCATTCAGGACAGGCTCACTACACCCCAGCCCCACTCTAGAGGCCATCTGGAGAACGTCTGGCTGCCCAGGATGGTCCCCTGCCCAGGACTAGGTATGTCCAAGCTCCCCAAAGTAGCTCTACAATGGATGGGGGATCCCTGCACAGCTCCTGGTCTCAGGGGCAGGGTCTAGATCAACTCTGGCTGTGGGCAGTGCTTTTGTTCAGTTGGCCGGGACTCTAATACTGAATTGACCCATGATGGCTTAAGTGAGCAACTCCCACCGCCACCAGGAGCCCTAGAGGTGGGTACACCGGTTGGCACAGAGGCCTGTACCTGGCTGGATGTTCTCGCGCACGATGGAGACGTGGCGGTCCCGGTCTGGCCGCGTGTGCTCATGCCAGAAGCCGATGACATGGCCCAGCTCATGGACCACGATGCCAAACTTGTCACAGTTCTTGCCAATGGAAATGGCCTGGGGGCCCCCGCCGCGGCGACCCACGTAGGAGCAGCACCTGGGGGGCGGGGCCAGCTCAGGGGGGCGGTCCCGAGCTGGGGGAGTGCATCCACTCAGGGGCGGGGCCAGGCTGCCGGGGGCGGGGCGGCAGGGGAGCGGAGGGGAGGGTGGGACCCTCAGCGCTGAGTGCGCATGCTGTGTGCCCTAGGGCAGAGCCACGTCAAGGGTCAGTTTCTGGGGAGATGCCCCGTGGCAGGAGGGGACGGAGGGACCCAGGGCTGTTCCCAGCAGCGTGCCCAGGACAGAACCTGGGTTGGGGCAACGGCCAAGGGTGCAGTGCCCAGGGCTCCCTGCTCACCCGCAGGGTCGGTAGGTGAACACAATATAGCTGTCCTCGTCCGTGCGCTCCAGGAAGGTGACACAGGTGTGCTTCTCCCAGTGCCTCATGGCCTGCCGGAAGACTGCCCTCTGGCTGCCTGCCAGGAGGAAGGAAGCCAGGCTGCCACGGTGTCTGAGCGTGGGCCCTCCCCACCCCCACCCACAGCCTTGGAGTTGCACCCGTGCTGGCTGTCCACAAAGGAACTTGTAAGCACTCAGGTTGAAGACTGAGAGCATCCTTGCCTCTGTGCCTGGCAGGGCTGCCCTAAGACCACGCCCGGATGCTGGTTGTGCCCTGGGCCTCACAACAGCACACTCACCAGTGAAGTTTCCCCCAATGACAAAGGGGATGACCCCATCGGGCCACACACGCTCTGGTCTGGATGTTGCTGCCCTCCGACTACGGGACCTGCCTCTCCATCTCCTATGGGCTTCCCTCTGGGTCTGTCCGTTGGTGCTCTGGCAGCCAGGGGTAGAAGAGTTTCCTGAAATCAAGAGGGGAAGGCATTGGTAGCAGGCGAGCAGTGGGGAGGAGAAGAAAAAGAAAACATAGAAAACATTTCTTTGGGCCTGGCTCGGTGGCTCAGCCTGTAATACCAGCACTTTGGGAGGCTGGGGTGAGTGGATTGCCTGAGCCCATGGGTTCAAGAACAGCCCTGGCAACTTGGTGAGACCTTGTCTCTACAATAATTTTAAAAATTAGCCAGGTGAGATAGTACATGCATGTAGCTCCAGCTACTCGGAAGGTTGAGGCAGAAGGATTGCTGGAGCCCAGCAAGTCGACCCTGGGGTGGCCGTGAGTGTGCTGCTGCACTCCAGCCTGGGTGACGGAGTGAGACTCCAACTCAAAACAACAACAGCCGGGCTCGGGTGGCTCAGCCTGTAATCCCGCGCCTTTGGGAGGCTGAGGTGAGTGGATTGCCTGAGCCCGCGGGTTCGAGACCTACCTGGACAGGTGAGACCTCATCTCTACAATAAAATTTAAAAATTAGCCAGGCGTGGTAGTGCGCGCCTGTAATTCCAGCTACTTGGAAGGCTGAGGCGGAAGGATCGCTGGAGCCCAGCAAGTCGAGGCTGCGGTGGCCGGGAGCAGCCACTGCACTCCAGTCTGGGCGACAGAGTGAGACTCCAACTAAAAAAAAACAAAAACAAAAACAACAACAACAAAAACACTCTGATTCAAAAGTCGAGAAAACAGAAAACTTTGGCCAGGCGCGGTGGGTCAAGACTGTAATCCCAGCACTTTGGGGGGGCCAAGGTGAGAGATCTGAGACCAGCCTGGGCAACTTGGTGAGACCTCGTCCCTACAGTAAATAAAAAATACAGTAAATAAAAAAATTAGCTAGGTGTCGTGGTGCGCACCTGTGGTTCCAGCTATTTGGAAGGCTGAGGCAGAAAGACCGCCTGAGCCCAGTGGGCCGAGGCTTCGGTGGCCGTGAGTGTGCCACTGCACTCCAGCCTGGGCAACAGAGTGAGACTCTTACGCAAAAAAAAAAAAAAAAAAAAAGAAAAAAGAAAATAGTCGAGCCTCACTTTCCATGGATTCTGTACTTGCAAACTTGCTTACTCACCAAAATGTATTCACAACCCCAAAATCAATACCCTCGGGGCTCTCACGGGCATTTGTGGACGTGCACAGAGCAGTGAAGAATCTGAGTCACTCAACATGCGTGTTTCCAACTGAGATTGAACAAGGCGACAATGGTCTGCCTTCTTGTTTCATACTTCTTGTCTCTCATACTGTAAACAGGTGTCCTTCTTGAGTTCTAGTTAGGGCCATTTTTTTTTGCATTTTTGTGGGTTTGTCGATGATTTGGGCGTTTAAAACAGCTCCCAAGGGTAAGGCTGAAGTGCTGTCAAGTGTCCCCAAGGGCAAGCAGGCTGTGATGTGCCTCACATAGAAAATACGTGTGTTAGGTATGCTTCTTTGAGGCATGCATGATAGTGCTGTTGGCTGTGAGGTCAATGTTAATGAACCAACTATATATTAAATAAGGCTAGATATTAAATGAGCTATATATTAAATGAGCTATATATTAAATAAGGCTATATATTAAATGAGCCCAGGGGTTTGAGTCCAGCCTGGGCAACTTGGCGAGATCCCATCTTTACAATAAATCAAAAAGTTAGCTGGGCATGGTGGCAGGTGCCTGTAGTTCCAGCTACTTGGAAGGCTGTGATGGAAGAATCACCTGAACCCTGCAGGTTGAGGCTGTGGTGGCCGTAACTGTGCCACTGTGCTCTAACCCGGGCGACAAAGTGAGACTCCAAAAAAAAAGTTGTCCTTAAACAGAAACATATATCAAACTAGGTTATGCATTGATCAGTCAACAAAAATGTTGTGACCAGAGAATCCCAGGAACCTAACCCTGTATCTCCCCTAGAGCAAGCTGTCAGTATTCACTAATTCAATGTTCAGAGTCACTGCATAGCACATCTATAAAGTTCTATAATAACTCTAAAGTTATTCTATAGTATTCATAACTACCACAAATAGCACAAATTGACTGTAACTACAGAAAAGGATTATGGTATGGTCCTTTCCTATGAACTGTGGGGACTTGGGAAGATCTGAGATTAGGAAAACGTCCCTTCTCATCTCATAGACCTTGATATTTGTGGAGCACACAGAACTCCATCTTCTTCCAGTTTCCCAGATCCACGTTTGCATTTGACACAGCAGCTCTATGGGACTTGGGCAAGTGTCATTATCTACATTTGACAGATGAGAAAGTCAAGGCCAAAGCTTTGCTCAAAGTCACCTGGTGAGCTCGCAGCAGACCCTTTGTGAAGCGTTCCTCCATGCCAGGCCTACTGGGCCCCACTAAAGTCACATGAGCCTCCCTTTTTACCACGCTGCCAGGTCACTCTCTAATGCCAGCTGCCCTTTGAGGTAGTTTGACCTTTACTCCTCTGGCTGCCCACACCAGGATCCTCCCTTGTGCTGGATGGACAGAACGACTGCCTGGCATTCCAGAGTGTACCCAGAACAGCCCTCAGTAGGAATCCCTGTCCTTTGGGAACAGGAGAACTACATGGCGCTCTCAGGACCATGTCCCAAGCATCAGGATTGGCAGTGATGAGGCTTCCCCCTTCTACAGAACAGTGAGGGCCCAGTCTAGGCCCTCATTCCCCCTATTCCCTTGCCCATGCACAAATGCCACATGGGCTGTTAGGTACTTGTACCACAACCAAGGATAAGAAGGAAGCATTCCTGACCTTGAAGAGCTTTGAGCCCAGCTGAGGAGACAGACATAGGAATAAATCATTTCAATGTGGCATCATAAGTGAGGTACTGACGGTATGAGCAGAGACAGAGAGAGCATGGAAAATTGAGGGCAAGTCATGTCTGGAGGACAACTGGGGAAGACTGATAAGAGAAGTTCTTGAGCCAGGTTCGGTGGCTCAGCCTGTAATCCCGCGCTTTGGGAGGCTGAGGTAAGTGGATTGCCTGAACTCGCGGGTTCGAGACCCACCTGGGCAACTTGGCGAGACCTCATCTCTACCATAAATCAAAAAATTAGCCGGGCGTGATAGCGCGCGTC
>NW_007251042.1:83743-88984 GCF_000164805.1 Carlito syrichta | reverse complement strand
GAGTGGCAACTGCACTCCAGTCTGGGCAACAGAGTGAGACACCAACTCAAAAAAAAACCAAAGATTACAGACTGAGCCACTGAGCCCAGCCTGAAAAAGCTTTAACAGTGGGAACAGGAGAAGCCAGGAGGGACTATGGCATTGGGCAAAGTATCTGAGATTTGGGTTCCAGTCCCATCTCTGCCACTGACTAGTTGTGTGCTTAGGTAAGTCGCTTTGTCACTGTGAGTCTTATGTCTGTACCTGTAAAACAGGACTTGTCCTGACATCCACCTTTGGAGGTGGTTGGGCACAGTCAGGCCAGAGAATACTTTGGAAAGTGCTTTGTAAACTGTACTCAGAAAGAATGTCAGTTCTTAGCTCCTGGGGTTGTCTATATTTACTGCTCCTTTGGGGAAGGGAAAAAGATATCCCGAGGGATGATGAGCCCACATGCTGGGGTCAAGCTATGGCCTCTGTCCTGGGAGGGCCTGGCTGGGAACAGGGAAGCTCCTTGTTTCCCCCAGTCCAGAACCTATTTCTGGGACATAAAGGGTTGGCCTGCCCCCAGCGTACCTGCAGCTTTGATGGAAGACCTTCGGACTGTACGCTGTCTGAGATCCGCAGCCTGTTGCACCTGGAAGGCCCTCAAGTCCTCCTCGTCCAGGGCAATGTCCCCAAGAAAGGCAGCTAGAGAGAAAAGAAGAAGCAGGGGCTGAGTGAATCCTCCTACTCAGCCCTGGGGCAGTGTGCTCCCAGCCCCGCCCTATGGGCAACTGCCACCAAACGCACACAGCAGCTGTGATCCTCCATGGACATCTGAGGAAGGAGGAGGAGAAGTACAGGGAGAGATTGGCTTTTAGAATCTCTTGGGAAGCTCGTGTCCACATTTTAGTTAAAATCGTAGCAAGGCTGATACCCAGCCGCTCCCAGGCTGTTCGTTCCACGAAGACACAGTTGTGTTATTATTATTATTTTTTTGATTCAGGGTCTTGCTCTGTTGCCCAGGCTGAAGTGCAGTGGCAGGATCATGGCTCACTACAGCCTCAGCCTCTTTGGTTCTGGAGATGTCTCCCACCTCAGCGTCCTGAGTAGTTGAGATTATAGGCACACACCACCCACCCAGCTAATTTTTTTGATTTTTTGTAGAGATGAGGTCTTGCTATATTGCCTAGGCTGGTCTTGAACTCCTGGGCTCCAGCAATCCTTGTGCCTTAGCCTCCCAAGTGCTGGGATTACAGGTGTGAGCCACTGTGCCCAGCCAGTCCTGTTTATTCCGTCATTCCTTTTTTTTTATTTTTATTTGAGTTGAAGCCTCAATATGTTCCCCAGGTTGATCTTGAACTCCTGGCCTCAAGTGATCCTACCCAGTAGCTGGGATTACAGGCATGAGCCACTGTTGCACCATCATTCTTCAGCAAGTACTTCAGGTAACTACATAGTAGTTAGCGTCTACCGCGGGCCAGTTAGCGTCAGCAGTTAGAAGGGGTCCCTGTACCTTCAACAGACGAGTAAAGAAACACTGACTTCGAGACCTCCAGATAGCTGTGGGTGCTACGAAGAAGATAAAATAAGTTGTGCTGAGTGTGTGGTATTCACTCAGCAAATATCATTTCAATTAAATTGAGGGGAGGTTATGAAATAAAATTAAATGCCTGGTATTCCTATCTGCTCCAATAAAAATAAAAATTGAGCTGGACTCAGTGGCTCAGCCTGTAATCCCGCGCTTTGGGAGGCTGAGGTGAGTGGATTGCCTGAGCTCGCAGGTTCGAGACCCACCTGGGCAACTTGGCAAGACCTCATCTCTACAATAAATCAAAAAATCGGCGGGGCATGATAATGCGTACCTGTAATTCCGGCTACTCAGAAGGCTGAGGCGGAAGGATCGCCGGAGCCCAGCAGGTCGAGGCTGCGGTGGCCGGGAGTGGCCACTGCACTCCAGTCTGGATGACAGAGTGAGACTCCAACTCAAAAAAAAACCAAACAAACAAAAATAAAAATAAAAATTGGAGCAGATAGGCATCTTTGGGAAATCAAGACACATCCTGGGAGCTCCCCAGGTAGGAGAAAAAGGTTGAACTGTTCTCAAGTGATTCTTTTTTTTTTTTCTGAGTCAGCGTCTCACTCTGTCACTCAGCCTGGAGTGCAGTAGCACAATCCTGGCTCACTGCAGCCTCGACCTCAGGCTGGGCTCAAGGCAATCCTTCCACCTCAGCCTAGCCTCCCCTGTAGCTGGGACTATAAATGCGCCAGCAAGCGCGGCTAATTTTCTTTATTTTTGTAGAGACGGGGTCTTACTATACTGCCCAGGCTGGTCTCAAACTCCTGGACTCAGAGATCCTCCTGCCTCAGCCTTCCTAAGTGTTGGGATTACAGGCATGAGCCACCACTCCCAGCCCAAGACTCCTATTCTGAGTCTTAGGTTCTGTCTTAGGCTCCCCACTCTGGGAGTGCTAACAGGTCATTTCAATTTCTGGAGTTGGGGAGAGACGCTTCTAGAGACACAGGCTGAACAGTCTGTCTTCTGTTTGAGAAGTCTAGAGCAAGTGGAAGCAGAGGCCATAGAAGTGGCCGCTCTGAAAGGCGCTCAGATGGGAGCTGCACGCATGTGGGGCTGGGCTGGAGGAGGTGGGAGGCTGGGCTGGGGGTGGAACCCAGAGCAGCTTCCCCACAGCTCCACCCACGGCGACATCTGCTTCTCATCCAGGCAGAGCACTGCTCAGGCCTGGCGGTCACGTTACACAAATTGTTTTAACCTTGAGGCCTTCAACACAGGTTTCTCCTCCCCAGCTGGCCCCATTGGGTGGACACACACATGGACTTCATCACATACCCGGGGTTCGTGTTCCTACGGACATATGGTGACATTCACGCCCATGTCATCCAGTGCAGAGCCATCAAGTCAGAGACACACATCCCTGTGCATGCAAGCAATGCCTGGTGCTGCACTTTCAGGAGGAGGCAGTCTGGGATGTTTGTTGGAATGAATGGACTACGCTGATATTCTTCTGGCCTATACATACATGCCCAGAGACCCTCACCTAGACAGGGCCGGCAGAATGTAGGGGTAACTTCCACAGTCATCTAGGCCAACCTTCCATTTTACAGATGAGGAGACTGGGCCCAAAAAGAAATTACTTAACTAAGACCACACTGCAGGTCACTGGAAAGGCTGGACTTATAACTCAGGCCTTTCTATGCCTAGTCCAGTGACCATTGCACTCTCTAGAACCCCTATTTTAAATATATATATACAAAAATGGACACTCAGACAGACACATCAACAAGAAATACACAGTCACAGATAATCCTAAAAAAAAGCACACATAAGCTGGGCACTGTGGCTCACGCCTATAATCCTAGCAGTTTGGGAGGCTGAGGTGGGAGGATTGTTTGAGGCCAGGAGTTCAAGATAAGTCTGGGCAAAACAGTGAGACTTGTCTCTATTACAAAAATTTAAAAATTACAGCACTTTGGGAGGCCGAGGTGAGGGGATTGCCTGAGCCCACAGGTTCGAGAAGATCCTGGGCAACTTGGCGAGACCTCATCTCTACAATAAATAAAAAAATTAGCAGGGCATGGTAGCGTGTGCCTATAGTTCTGGCCACCTGGAAAGCTGAGGTGGAAGGATCACCTGAACCCAGCAGGTTGATGCTGGGGTGGCCGTGAGTGTGCCACTGCACTCCAGCCTGGGCGATGGAGTGAGACTCCAACTCAAAAAAAAAAAAAAAAATCAAAAAATTAGCTGGGTGTGGCATCCCGCACTCATAGTCCCAGCTACTCAGGAGGCTGAGGCAGAAGGATAGCCTGAACCCAGGAAGTCGAGGTTGCAGTAAGCTGTGATCATGCCACCGTACTCCAGCCTGGAAACAGAGTGAGACCCTGACCCAGAAAATAACACAAAAAAACACACACGCACAAGCTCCAACACACATAAACCAGCTGCAAGCTCTGAACCCATTAAGCCAATAATAGTAGTGATAATGACACCTTATGTAAATGTCTGTTGAAATTTATGTAGTGCTTTCCAACTGACAAAAGTGCTTTCACATTAATGAGTTCATTTAATCCTGGCCCACCCACAACACGCCCAGTAAGCCACACTCCACCCGGTGCTTTTGTTGAGAAGTGTCCCACTACAAACTCCCAGAGGTATAATCTAGTGGCTAGATTTCAATGTATGTCCCTGACTTCAGAGATCAGAACACTTAGGCCTAAGAGGGAAAATAACGTGCCCAAGGTCACCAGCCTGTAAATGGTCCAGAATGTCTTGCACCCCATGAGAAAGGTTCTCTTAACTGAAAAACCGCCACACTCAGTGGGTGGCCTTGATTCAACAACTGATGGGACTGCAACAGAGTTCTCAGTTGTCACGCAAAAGTGGCCTTAGCAAGAATATGGGATGGAAGATAGACTCCAAGGAAGTGGCAGTGGAGGCATACATGCCAATATTAAGAGGTATGCATGTGCCACACGATGACACCTCCGCACTTTTGCACCTCCAGGCTCCCATACCCACAGCCATCACCATAGCCATGCGTGGCTGGACATTTAGACCTGTATATGGACAGAGAGCAGCGGGCAAGGTCTTTGGAGTCAGACCTGTCTTTGAATTCCAGATTGGCTACTACTAAATGGCAAGTCATGTAAACTCTTCTAAACTTCTATTTTCTCCTGCACAACAGAATTTGTCTCCTAGGATTACTGCATGAAATAAGGAATGTATACAAAGCACCCAGCACTGAGCCTGGAGCACAGTAAGCACCCACAAAATGGCCACTCCAATATGCTCCCAGCTACTCTGTTCACAATAGCAAAGACATGGAACCAACCCAGATGCCCCTTGAAAGTGGACTGGATAAAGAAAATGTGCTGCATATATATAATGGAATATTACGCAGCCATAAAGAACAAAATCATGTCCCTTACAGCAACATGGGTGTAGCTGGAGATCATCATACTAAGTGAACTATCACAGAAACAAAAGAACTGAATACCACATATTCTCACTCATAAGCGGGCCCTGATCGCTTGTCACATGTGCATAAGAGTGGGATCAGCAGACAATGGACACTGCTAGGGGAGGGATGGGGGGGTCCATGGCAACACCCTGGGTATGAGGTCCACTATCAGGGGTAGAGAGGGCCCACCAGAAGCCCAAACTTCACCTGCATGCAACTTACTTATGTAGTACATCCTCACTTGTACCCCACAACTCTAAAATTAAAAAAAAAAAAATATATATATATATATATATATATA
>NW_007251042.1:78865-83723 GCF_000164805.1 Carlito syrichta | reverse complement strand
AGGCAGAAGGATTGCCTGACCCAGCAGGTCGAGGCTGCAGTGGCCATGAGCATATCACTGCACTTCAGCCTGGATAACAGAGTAAGACTTCCACTGAAAATAATACTAATAATAAATATATAAACTAAAAAGAAAAAAAAATTATCCTGGCAATAACCCTATAAGTTCAAGGTCAGTTCTTCACCTTCCCAGGGCATGCTGGCTTACCCACACACACCCCCAGCTGGGTGAAACCTCAGGACAGAGGCCACAGAACTGTACTGGCCACAGAACTGTACTGGCCTATAGGTTCAGGGGCAGTGTGGGACCAGGGCAGGGCAAGTGCAAGGCCGGGCAGGGCCCAGGCCTGGCCACAGAGCTCATCTGGGAGCGGGTGTCCTGGGGTAGGGATGTCATGGCTGAAGAATGTGTGGGAACCAAGTGGAGTGGGGGATGGGCAGGAGAGCCTTAGGGCTGGGAGCTGGGCCTCAGGGCCCTGTGGGATATACCCTCTGTGGAAGCTGGGGAATCTGGATGTGGAGAGTCCAGAACACCTCTCCTTAACCAAAGGAAGCCCCAAGGGTAGTAGCTGTTTTCAACACAGGATCAAAAGTTTGCCCCCGCCCCCTGTAAACCTGCCAGGAGCACTCGTGGCTGCTCCATGGCCAGGCTTGGAGCGGGAGAAGAGGGAGCTGAATCCATGTGCCTGGGCCTGGGGAGGAATCTTACTCCTCTAGGTGGGTCTCAAGATCTTGAGTCCAAAGTTCCCTCCCCCAGGGCATGGCAAGGCATCTCCTTCTGGGGAGCTGGGGAGAGGAGTCCGGCTAGTGTGATGAGCCCCAAGACACATGTCCCATCACCCAAATGCAAGCTTCTAGCTGGGGGAGGACATGCCCAAGCTCCTGCAAACATGAGAATGAACTTAATCACACATGTACACTTATGCAGAGGTGCGTGCTTGCACTCATGCCTACGGGTACTCAGGAGGACCCACACTCACAGGTGAACAGACTTGCCCATAAGGCAGAGACACACCCACAAATGTGCAGGAACAACTCAGCCACTTCCCTGAGCAAGCTTTTGTGTTTTCAAACACACAAACAGCTGTAGGCACACACCACAGTTCACAAACCACATCCCCCAGAGGAGATGAAATGGGAGGGAGTGGGAGGAAGGGTGAAACAGAGAGAGAGAGAGAGAGAGAGAGAGAGAGAGAGAGAGAGAGAGAGAGAGAGAGAGATTAGCTGAGCCCCCTGGATAGCCTTAAGAAGTCCTTAGTGGCCTGAGGAGCGAAGCATTCTATACCCTCCCCTTCTCCCAACCCCCAATATCTTCTTCCAAGTTTTCTGGAATTCTTTTTTTTGAGTTGGAGTCTCACTCTGTCACCCAGGATGGAGTACAGTGGCATGCTCATGGCTACTGCAATCTTGACCTGCTGGGCTCAGGCGATCTTTCCACCTCAGCCTTCCAAGTAGCTGGAACTACAGATGGGCACCACCATGCCTAGTTACTTTTAAAATTTATTGTAGAGACAAGGTCTCGCCAAGTTGCCCAGGCTGGTCTTGAACCCCTCTTGCCTCTGCCTCTCAAAGTGCTGGGACTATAGGCATAAGCCACTGCACCTGGTGAAACTAGAATTCTTGAATCCCTGCTTCCTGGGAAACCCTAGTGGTCGCCCTCCATCCGAAGCCCAGGCAGTGATTCTTTTCCTCCTCCCTTGGGGCACCTAAATGAGAAGGTGACTCAGAAAGCAGGGGCCGAGGTGGGTGGGGTGACTCACTCAGCTGTCTGGAGGGGGGGATGTGGTCTGGTGAGAGAAGAGATTGCTTCTCAACCTCCAGAGCCTGTACCCTAATCCTCTGAGGCTTCCTGATGTCCAAACCTGGGCCAGGAGGTCCCAGGGTAAGGATGGGGAGGAGGGCTGGTGAGCTTCTGCACCGCCCTCACCTCCCACAGACTCTGGACCGCCAGCTGAGGTCGAAGTGGCAGCCAGGGCCTCACCGGCGCAGGGTCACTCAGGGTCAAGCCCCATGGGCTTCTCTGCTTATGGGATCCACTCTGTCCCAATTCCTTCCTCCAGGGTCTCCCCAGGGGGTCGTTGGCAAGTCACCTGGGCAGCCACATGGTGCTGGGAATCTTGGGAAAGGACCCCCCTTGGTTTGGCATCTAACATGCAGGAAATCAAGGCGGCTTCAAAGTCTCTCTGGGCAAGGGCTAGAGAGCTTGGTGGGACCAGCTCTGAGCGCACAAACAGCCCAGCTTGGCTTCCTGCCCATTGCTCTGGTCTTACCCAGAAGGTCCAATCGCCTCTCTAGGGTATCAAGAGTTTTCATTTTGCCCTTACTACAACAACAACAACCATAATCTGGACAGTAATGGCCAGAGGTGACTTCATATGAAGGCCTGGCTGGCTCTTGGAGCAACCTGAGAAGTCACAGGTAGGCTGAGGGAGCCAAAAGAGATTTCCTTCCTGGTCCTCGGGTGGATGGAGGAGGAAGAGGAGACAGCTGGGGAGGGCCAAGGAGGTAGAGAGAAGCAAGCACACCAGCCACATCCAAAGGAAGGAGGAGGCACACTGGCACCTCCAGATGCTGGAGGTCAGGGCTCTAGAGGGGACAAGAAGCAAAGCCAGGCAGGCGAAGGCAACACGGAGAAGAGAGCCTGAGGTCCGGGCTCTGGGACGTGGTGTGCCTAGGAACGCAATGCTGACTTTCCTCCAGAGGTGGGCAGCAGGTCTTGAGCACCAGACACACGCCGAAGGGAGGCCTGATCTGACCCAAGGCCTGGCCTTGTCAGGCTCTGGGCCCTCTCGGCTGCCCCCAGGCCTGGCCCAGAGCCCCACCAGCCTCACTTCACCCTGGTGGAGTGCTTTCTCCAGAGCCCTGGTTTGAATCTCCAGCTCAGCGAGCCACACCCTAGCATGAAATCTGAGACTGGGGGTAGAGCCCTCAGCCTCTTGCTGTTTCAGAAAATCACTCCATTTCCAAAGAGAAGGGAAAGACATCAGAATGACTTCCTACCTGTTCTTAAAGGCCTTGCCCCAGCCTCACCTCCTCCATGAAGACCACAGACCTTCCCTTGTGGTCACTTCTCTGCCACCACCAGGGCTGCAGAGGGGCAAGAGTTTCCCTGAGCCTTCTGCATCCTCCTCTCCAGTGTGGCCTCTAACACAACTTGGGCTGTGTTGCTGGTTATGTCTGTGTATGTCTTACTGGACTGTAAGCTCCTTGAGGGCAGGAGCCTGGCTTGCACTTCTCTGTACCTTCCACAACATCCAGTTCATGGCTTGGCACATATTAGGCATTTAGTCATGCAGATCAGTTGATGAATAAGAAACACAAGGACTGGGTCAAGGAGACACCACCAAGCCCATACTTTCTCAAAAAAAAAAGTAAGAGCCTGAAGCACAGAAAACAGGGGGTAGGCAACCAACATTTATTTAGTGCTGACTGTGTGTTGAATACTAATAAGTGTTTTGTATATGACCTCATATTTTTCCCCCCTCGCTACCCCCCATGATCTCATATTTAACCCATCCCACCCACCCTGTGGAGAGATGTATGATCAGTTCCATTCTACAGGTGTGAAAACTGAAGTTCAGAAACAGTAATTACCATCCCCAAGGTGCTGCAGCAATAATGAAGTGTGAGGCCAGCATGGAAAACCCTAAAGCCCATGCTCTGTCCACTCCGCCCCACGCTACCCCAAGCACCCAGCAAGAAAGATGATAGCTAGTGAGCCCTGCAGGCGTGGTGGGGGAAGGGCTGAGGGCTTTGACTTACCCTCATCCCACGGGACAGGTCTCCTGTTCCAGCCTGTGACCCATCCATCCAGAGCGTTCCTGAACAGGGTCTCCAAGGCTAGGACTAGAGTGACCTGTCCCCCAGCCCCTTGTGCCCCAAACAGGCAGTGCAGTCCTAGGAGCCATGCCACTACTCCTGGCTCTGGCTATTTGGAGACAGGCTGAAGTCAGGGGGGCTGGAAATCGAGGAAAAGTTTGGATTTCTTGTCCCCTGTGAGTCCCAGGCAGCCTGCTCAGGGTCACCCGATCAGGCAAATGGCCTGAGTGCCTGGCCATCTGGTCACTCCAGGGACAGACCCTTCTGAGCCCAGCAGGAATGGAAGGGGTTACACAGGGTCTTCAGGGACAAAGGACACACACACACACACACACACACACACAGGCCCTGACCTCAGCTAATTAGCCTCTGGTGTCTGTAGGGTGAGAGCTGATATACAATATCTGAGTTCTCTTTGTGTTTTCTCCCTCTTTCCATCCCAACTTGGCCTTGGCAGGGGCCTCCTGGCACATGGGGCAAAAGTAAGTTTCCCTCCTGGGCTGGCTCCTCTGACTTTGACAGCTGTCTCCTGAGTCCCAGAAAGCTGCTGTTGCAGGTTAGAACCAATGGGATAGCCAGGAGCGCGGTCGCAGGGAATCCCTTGAAAAACTTTCTTCTTCCACTTGGGTTGGGTGGGGGCCCATGAGACCTGCTCCTTGGGGATGGAGGCCTTCCAGCATCAGGCTGGACAGAGGCGCAGCCCAGAAGGACAGACAGGCTGGAAAACACCTATGTCCTGGAGCAGGAGAGATGGGGGAGAAGGGAAAAGAACACACACACACACACACTCTCACACACTCACACACACACAGGAGTTTGGCCAGAAAAGTTTCCTGCAGAAGGAAAAGCCGCCTTGCCCGCTGCTTTCTCCCGGGACCCAGGGAGACGTCCCCAGGAATCCCCCCGGAGGGTAAGCGGCGGCGGCGGCAGCTCCCGCGAACAGCCGCAAACTTCAGTCCCCAAAGTCCCCCCAACTCCCCCTCCCTCTCCCCCTCGTTCTTTTGTTCCCCACCGCATTGCCAACCAGGCAGCTCCCGGCT